>NC_092637.1:46619806-46669806 GCF_039555335.1 Amphiura filiformis
GTAAAACGACGACATTTAACGGATTTTGACAAACGACGACATTTAACCGATTGTGACAAACGACGACATTTTACGTATCATTCAACGATGAATGGCCTGCTTACGTTGATTAAGCCACACACTTACCGGAGAGGCAGAAGAGGAATTGTTGGGAGTGCGTTCTTCATCCAAAATAATATTGACGTTCCATTAATAGAAGAAAATATAAATCATACTCCACTGAACCGAATCTAAATCAAGTTTCGTTTCATAACTGCATGGGAGAAATTATAGAGGCCATGTTCTTGAAAGCCCGGTCAAATTATGAAATGACCCATCACTTTAATAGTTGCAACAGAATCCATTTAAAATGATTCCAACTCCCAAAAAGCTCAATCAAAAACATACCAAAAGTCCCGGGAAATCCAAGTGGGAGAACACTGCCTAATGAAACGTGAGTGAGATTTTAACAGGGCCTAATTTCAGAATTTTACATTAGGTGGAGGCGCTAGCATTAGCTTTGGATATTTAATTATTTTATTTGTTTAAAAAGGACGCCTCTGCCTATGAGGTGCGGTTACTTGTTTAGGATATTATACAGGGGGTGAACATAACTAGTACCGCAATCCTTGGGCTTACTGGATTGTGAATCATGAATGAGTATTAAATAAATGTTAAGGGAACTGGAATAAGCGTTTTGAGCGTTTCGACAGCATTTTTGTGGGACATAAGAGCACATCAGACCTATCGAATTGCATTCTGAATACGAAGAATGTCTTTCTGATATGAAATTCACGATATAACACAAATTTTATGACAAATTATTAAAATTTGATATTTTTCACATTTTGGAGATATAACAGTCCTCGAAGTAATTTTTTTATAAATTTAATGATATAGCCTTAAAGTGTATGTAGATGGGAGGAAAAGCCGACGATCAATTGAAAATTTTGACCTTTTATATTGAAGATATGGATATTATTCCCAAAAGACCTAATTTTTGTTGGTGTTTTGGGAAAAATCCATATCTTCACTACGAAAGGTCAAAATTGTCAATTGATCGTCGGCTTTTCATCCCACCCACATACACTTTAGTTAGAAATCATCAGATTTATAAAGTTTACTTCGAGTACTGTTAAATATAAAAATTATCAATTTTTAATGATTTGCCATAACATGTGTATTACATTGCGAATTTAAAAAAAAATCAAAATTATTTTGATATCAGAAGGCCATTCTTCGTATTCAGAATGCAATTCGATATGTCTGATGTGCTCTATTGTCCCACAATGTCCCACAAGGGTAGGGCGAGTTCATCGCACGCTCAGTGTGTAAAAACGACGACATTTAACCGATTGTGACAAAACGACGACCGATTTGACAAACGACGTATCATTCAACGATGAATGGCCTGCTTACGTTTGATTAAGCCACACACTTACCGGAGAGGCAGAAGAGGAATTGTTGGGAAGAGTTTAAATTTTACGGTCCTAAATTCGCGGCAAATTGTACGGCTTCAATTGACTTGTGTTTGGTGTATATGCACTTACGCCTAGACGTAAGTGGCTCGTAAAAAAAGTCTTGCATTGAAATATATACTAACCATGTTGCCAAGTTATAAGCAAAAGTCTTTCATATTGGCGATGAAACGAGCGTCTGAAATAGTCAAATATCTCCCAATGAGGCGCGTACAAGTGGTGATTTGGTAATCATGTTTTATATTGAAATGCAATACAAAAGAATTGCATTGGAGCAAAGATAATTTATTCTATTCATGGCAAGCTAATCTGATAATTGGTTGGGCCTATATGCAAGACTCGGGTTTATTTTAAATGTTTATTTTTGCATTTTTTAGTCATGGATCATACTGATAAATTTCGCGAGGGGGAGGGAGGGAGGGAGATACTTAAGTTGAGACTGAACAAGCGAGAGTGGGAGGGGGTGAGGAAGAAAGAGGAGAGGGAGAGACGGAAAGACTAGAAAGAGAAGAACTCGAGAGGAGAGAGTAGGGACCGGGGAGGGAGTGGGGAGACTGATCATGGGGCCCCCATGGGGGGGGCAGGAGGAAGCAAAATAGGGCGATAGAGATTGATACGAGGGAAGGGCGACACTGTGGCCCTGCACAAGTGCATTGGAGAGCGATATGCTCATAAGCGGGCCTTTGTGATTTTAGAGTTTATTTTCAACGTTAGCTTATTTTCAACGTTTTTACAGAAAAAAGTGAACTTTGTTCAAAAATGACATTAAAGAGGTTGGAAAATAAGAGCAAATATAACTGCATCAACCCGCAAAGAAAATGAATCAATCCTACGCGATGCGCCTGCGCGTAATACGCGGAGTGCGCGCCCGTGCAATTATACAATATTAATGCACTCCGCGTATTTTTCTAACGGCTGTTCTGATTGGCTATGTGGTTCTAAGAGTGTATGAAAGGATATTAATGAGAGTTGGCTAACTTGGAAATTTCACCACTGCATAAGCGGTCATTTTGGATTCATTCAGATGAGGCACAGTTCCACTATTTGTTTGTTTGTTTACCCAGGTTGGTCCGTGAGGAACACATGCTAATCCACGGAAAACCATGGACCGTTCCAAGCTCATACAAATGCACAAGCCTGAATAGCCAGTGTAGGCTAATATATGCATGCTGGCCTAGATAGCTTTGATAAACAAAGCAAGAAATGGAAGAAAATAGCTAGGAAAAGAAAAAGAGAAGGCCACTCCCAAACACAATTGTACAATTTTACTCTTAGCCCTTACTTCGTGAGAAAGGAAACTGGAATTCCAATCTCAGGCCCCGATGCAAAGGCTATTTGGATTAAGGGGACATTTGTAATAACCCTTTTCTGAAATGAATGGTGATTAGATGGATTATATTGCATTTAGTAATGGGAAAACCCCTTATTTTTCTTAATTTGACTGCGCTATGAGCCAAACGTATTGCTCTTTTTTACATTTGTATAGTGCTTAATCTATGACAGCATATCCACAAGTCGGGCTCTCATTCACGCGCGGATGGGAAATAGTGTTCACTTTATGTTTGATACGGTTTCTAGACTGAAATTTTGGGTAAAACACGCTCCCGTAGTCCACTTTAATTTAAAATGTGCCCAAAGTGCTTTTTCCGGGGGTGCCCCTACAATGGGGGTCAAAATTACTAAAAATGTATTCTAAGGCCAATGGCGGTGATTTTGGTGTCTAACTAATGTTTATGGACATGAGAAAGTCATTTAGACAGTTTACGAAATCCAAAATGGCTTCCTTATGTTCCCAAATTCAAAATGGCGGCCAAAATCGTGAATTTTAGCCAAACTTATTTGAACGGCTTTTTCAGGCCGATGGTGGTGATTTGAGTGTCTATGAATATGGACATGAAAAAGTTATTTACATAGTTTATCAAAATCCAAAATGGCTGCCTTGTACAAAAAAATAAAAATGGCCGCCAAAATGACGAAAATTAAACTTATTTGAACGTCGCTCTCGGCCCGATGGTCGTGATTTGAGTGTAGGTATAAGTTTGCGGACATGAAACAGTCATTTATATTGCTTATAAAAATCCAAAATGGCTGCCCTATGCCCAAAGATTCAAAATGGCGGTCAAAATATCGAATATTAGTCTATATCATTTGAACGCCATTCTCAGGCCGATGGTGGTGATTTTGGTGTCCAGTCATTCAGCTAGTTTACAAAATCCAAAAAAGTTGCCCTATGGTCCAGAATTCAAAATGGCGGCTACAATAGTGAATTTTAGTAAAAATTACTTGAAAGATATTCTTAGGCCGATGGTAGCGATATTGGTGTCCAGGTATATGTTTCTGACATATAGGCCCCTATAGTGTACATGACCAAGTCATTTAGATGATGAAATCTTAAATGGCTGCCCTATGCTAAAAAATTCCAAGTGGTGGTCAAAATTGCAAATTTTATATTGATTTTTACATAATTATCATATAGACACCCTAGCTCTTGGGACTTAATTTTTGTTTTAAATCTAAGGTCGCCGTGTCACAATATAATCACATGATGCCCAAATTATTCAAAATGGCGCCATTAACCAAATAATAGCATTTGATGTCCATTGATCTATCATTAAAAAAGGTGACCAACTGTTGTATATCCCTGGGGTATTTGAAGAGCGGCCATAATAAGAAACATAATAATCATTTTAACGCAATTAAGGAAAGTGATTAACCCTAGAACTACGTAGGAGGTTGTACCACCCCTAAGGTTTTCCATCCGCCATAAAAAAAAACACACGCGTCTTTACGCCCAAACGACTTAAACTAATCGTAGATCCATCATGTACGCTCTTTTAAGTGATACAATTTTTACCCCAGCACCTTACCCGGGGTATGTCCGACCATCAAAGATGATTGATCATAGAGAGGGGGGTGAGGCCCATCATAGGTTTCTACAGTAAATACAGTTTCATTTCACTCTTGTAAAATTATTCCAAGATATATTGACTTTTTACTTATTAGTTAGGTTGAAATAGTCATTTTCTTTTATATTTATGAGACAATTCGGTGAAAATCGCATGTTCGTAGAATTTTTGGAAGAAGATCAATTTTGCCTACACTGAAACCAGAATTGAATACATGAATACAAAACCCACCCAAGTCCATCGAAAGTGATTTTGAGAAAACTAAAAAACAAATGTGTATCATACATGCCATAGGCCATTTTGGATTTCACATGCTAATAGACCCAAGTAGAGGGTTGATTTAGGTTCAACTTTTATAATATGATAGGCCTATGTATAAGCAACAATTTTCCATGCTTAACTCAGTTTGGCCAAAGTATGGACTTGGGTGGGTTGTGCATTCATATATTCAATTTTGCAAGGATGTGCTCACATTATGACGTCATAGCGATATTATGTGGGGAATTTTTGTACTTCTTTTGGTATCACTGGATAGACAAAGACCCATAGCTATACATTGGTACCAAATACAATTGAAAATTAGGGGCATTTATTTAATCTTGGGTGACCAATCAATGCGCTGGCACATTTCTTTCTTGGTTCCCAGGTTCCCAGTTCTAGTGTTAAACGTACACATGTTTCCACTTGTGATTTGTTATGAGTTAAAATGAGTCCAGGGATGCCGTTTTCAAGCAACCAGCCGTAGTTGAGAGGATATGTATGTTTATACAAATCATAAAAGCAGTTAACAATGCCATTTGCGACGAATATTACTCGCAGGATATGACATTTCGTGGATTTTCTGCATGGTCAAGGAGCCTTTGCTAGGGAGTGAACTTTTAGGCGTTTCTTCCTCATGCCGCTATCACCATGATGGTATATAGCGACTGTTCCTTGGAGTCAGTAGGTAACTGCGAAAGCTGGATTTGTTAGAAGCTGTAAGAAAGCCATCACATTCGCTTTTTTGGTAATAATATTGACCAAGCCCTGATATCCTTCTGATAAAGGCGAGTATCCATTGAGCAAGGATAGATGATAAACAATAGTTGCCACTTTTAGCACAATAATTTCACTCATAACAGATCAAAAGTGGAAACGTGTATAAGTTTAACCCTTGAACTACTGAGCCATATTGTGTAACACGGACTACAAAGGGGTGGGGTGTTGCAACCCCCCCTAATTTTCAATTACAAACGTCATATGCCGTTATATTTGGTACCAAAGTATAGCTATAGGTCTACTCTCTCCAGTGATTCCAAAAAAATCCACATTCCTCAGTCATAATATCGCTATGACGTCATAATGTGAGCACACCCTTGTAAAATTAGGACATTTTGGTATAGGCAAAATAGATTCGGCCAAAAAAATCTACGATTTTAAATCTAAAATGCGATTTTCACCGAATTTTCTCATAAATATAAAAGGAAATAACTATTTCAACCTAATTAACAAGTAAAAAGTCAACATACCTTGGAATAATTTTACAAGAGTGAAATGAAAATCATGATGGGCCTCACCTCCCCCACCCCATGGCCATCTTTGATGGTCGGTCCTACCTCCGGGTAAGATGCTTTTTATCACTAAAATGAGCGCAATGGATGGATCTACGATTAGCTGAAGTCGTGTGGACGTAAAGACGCGTGTTTTTTTTTTTATGGCGGATGAAAAACCTTTGGGGTGGTACAACTCCCTGCTTAGTTCTAGGGTTTGTCACTTTAATTTATTGCGTTATAATGATTTCCATAATATGATGTTTCATATTATGGCCGCCAAGGTCTTCAAATGCCCAGGTTTAGAGATAGAACTAGTATACATTTTACGGGATATACAACATTTTCAATCGTCTTTGGACTACCTTATTAAATCATAATAGATCAATGGACATCAAATGTGATCCTTATAGTGTTAGTTAGTATTAACATTTGGTTTAATGACGCCATTTTGAATATTTTGGGCATCTATATTCCATTTATAAGTGATTATATTGTAACACGGCGACTTTAGATTTAAAACAAAATTTAAGTCCCAAGAGCTGGGGTGTCTATTATGATAATTAGATAAAATCGATATAAAATTTGCAATTTTGGCCACCATTTGATTTTTTAGCATAGGGCAGCCATTCTAGACTTCATCAACTATATAAATGACTTGGTCATGTACACTATAGGGGCCTATAATCACAAATATATACCTAGACACCAATATCGCTACCATCAGCCTAAGAATATCTTTCAAGTAATTTTTACTAAAATTCACTATTTTAGCCGCCATTTTGAATTTTGAACCATAGGGCAACATTTTTAGATTTTGTAAACTAGCTGAATGACTTTGTCATGTCCCCAAACATATAACTGGACACCAAAATCACCACCAGCGGCCTAAGAATGCCGTTCAAATGATATAGATTAATATTCGACATTTTGACCGCCATTTTGAATTTTTTGGCATAGGGCAGCCATTTTGGATTTTTATAAGCAATATATATGACTGTTTCATGTCCACAAAAATATACCTACACCCAAATTACGACCATCGGGCCGAGAGTGCCGTTCAAATAAGTTAGAATAATTTTCGGCATTTTGGCGGTCATTTTTATTTTAACTTTTGGGATGCGAATAACTTTTTCATGTCCACAGTCATATTCATAGACACTCAAATCACCACCATCGTCCTTATAAAGCCGTTCAAATAAGTTTGGCTAACATTCACCATTTTGGCCGCCACTTTAAATTTTGGAACATAAGGAAGCCATTTTGGATTTCGTAAACTGTCTAAATGACTTTCTCATGTTCATAAACATATATTTAGACACCAAAATCACCACAATTGGCCTTATAATACATTTTTAGTAATTTTGACCACCATTGTAGGGGCACCCCGGAAAATGCACTTTGGGCCCATTTTTAATTAAAGTGGACTACGGGAGCGTATCCTACGCAAAATTTCGGTCTAGAAACCGTATCAAACATAAAGTGAACACTATTTCCCATCCGCGCGTGAATGAGAGCCCGACTAAAGTCTTCTCATAAAAAAATGTTTGAAATTATAAAATTCGTCGGTCGCAACACATAGTGGCGTACGGTGATTTTGGTCAATTTTATGAAATTTGGCCCAACGGATTTATATATCAAGTTCTTCAAGTATACCAAGTTAGAAAGGTCAACTAGACTTAATTAATAAATAACGTAGATTAATTAATTGACTTATGTTAACAATCCCGTAAGAATCCAATATCTTCCGTTTCACAAACTGACGTACGATCATCATACGCCATTATATGAAACGGCGAAAATCGGATTTGATGAAATTTAGGCACATCATCCGTCAATAATGTGGCGTACGCTTCAGAAACCAGCCGAAGACCCCAAATCTTCCGTTTCACATAGTGGCGTACGTGCGACTTACGCTTCAAAAACCTGCTGAAACCTCCAAATCTTCCGTTTCACATAGTGGCGTACGTGCGACTTACGCTTCAAAAATCCGCCGAAACCCCCAAATCTTCCGTTTCACATAGTGGCGTATAAGTTTAGAGCTAGATATATCATGTAAAAGTTGTTCCTTTTTAACTATTTACGTTACAGTGTAATAGCTTAATCCTTTAACTTCAATTTCAAATGTAATCGGTCCTCTGAGAGATAATATTGGAGGAGTACTGACTATGTTATTAGTAGCATGTCTTTTAAACGCGTTTTTCTCGGAAATGTATTCTGCGTTTGTCCTGCACGTACGCCACTATGTGTTGCGACCGACGAATTGAAATCATTAGTTGGTTATTAAAATAAACACACATCACAACAGCATTTGCTCCAGAGACATCAATCCTTTCCACATAATAACGTATTTTATTTAATATTGATTTTTTTTGCCGAATAAGTTAAGATCTGATAGTGATGAGTGCATTACATTAACAATTTGGTATACATGTATTTGCAATAATTTTAAGCAGGTTGTAATGATACTGAATTAACATTTATTCTGATTTCTTTCTGATTTCTTTCTTCTCATACCGAATCAACCGTACGGATTTAGCATGCTTCCCTTTAATACTAAATATACTTAGGAGTGAGGTATGCTTAGATTTTACGAGTGAAAATTCCTTTCCTTTTTGATTAAAATTTTTTCGAGTGAATGTGCATTCTTTGGAATGTAAAATATGCTGTCACGTGACACTAAAATATACGCTAAAGTGAGATGTTCTTTCTCATGATAATAATATAATAACTATTATACTTTTATCAGAGCATAAAAACTGTAGGAAGACCACAGGAATACGCATAATAAGCCAAATCGGCATTAGAAGTTTGCAATGCATTGTGGGACAGTTTTTGCATTTTTAGGACACTTTGTCCTTTGACCTATCGTGAAAATTCAGAAATATTGGTTTTTGTGCATACAAAAATAATTTAAAAAAGTTTTACTAGAATAAAAACAAATCCAAAAAATATATTTGTTATATAAATTAATTATTTAAATATTTTTAATGATAACATTTTTACAATAATAGATAAATAAATAATAATTAGAGCAATTTCCCCGACATGTCAGAGGTCAAAGTGTCCTAAAAGTGCTCTCAAAAACCGGAAGTCACAATGGCGATTGGGCTTATTATATGCACATTTTGCTAACTCATTTATGTTAATCCAGCAAAATTAAATTGTTTGATTTTCGTAACATACAAATAGGTACATCTAACCTGTTTGCTATTAGTTAAACTAACGTCAAGGACGTAGCAAGCAGTGGAGAGGGTAAACGAAGTACAAGGGCTCCGTGCAAAAGCGCGAAATGAAATAAGGTCTGAAAGGAGAAGCTAAAGGAGAGCCCCCCCCCCACTGCTCCTTGTGCATGGGTAGTGAGGCTTGTGCGACGCCCCTGACATAAGGACAGACAGTGATATACACGCAACATATCGTCGGCCGTATCACATTATACTGACGTATTCGACATTTTTAACATTTTTGAGAAAATTGGTTTGTTATGTTCTACTCTATTATATTCGCCAAAAATCATGCCTCGAAGTGGCTTAATTAGCAAGATATTAATTAATTTAATTATGTCGTATTTACAAAACCTTAAAATGTCTACATCACATAACGACGTTTTTGCCGATCACCTATACTGCGTAAGCCCAGTGTATCGTATCTGCAGAATTTGCCGTCTGACGTATTTGTTCGACTCTGTCATTGCACGGTAAGATTTTTTGTCCTTTTCACATACTGACGTATTTGCGCAACTGTTTCACATACTGACGTATTTGTCATTTGAACGGCGAAATTGACATTAGTCCTTTTCACATAGTGACGTATTTTATTTAATATCGATTTTTTTGCAAAATAAGTTATCCTCTGATAGTGATATATTGAAAATATGGTATATTTGCACTACTGTTAAACTGGTTTTTATCGACAGTTTTTCAAGATTATGCAGCAAATGAAAATCGCTAGATTTCCAAGTTCGATTTTGTCGAAATGCGTATTTTGCAAATACAGGGTGTCACTAAAAAAAGAGGTCCCTCATTGCGCCCTTATTTTCTCCTATTTTTGAAAAGTTGATCAAATATATTTTGATATGTAAAGAAACCTTGAGTCGTTAGCTTTAATAAACCAAAACAATTTATTATATCAATCGGCTAACAACTTTTGAAGATAATGCTCTTTTAAAGAAATGTACCCGTTTTTCACTCTGTCCACGGAGAAGGTTTTGCTACTTCAAAGATTGAAAGGGAGTACACATACCATGCATGAATATCAAACATTCCTCAATGATACTTTATAAAATAACTTTATTTATGGAATGGGCTTTACCGGTGGGTTTATGGGCAATGGATTTTGTTTATAGTGTCATTAATTTGTGGGTAAAATGGATGCCGAGGACTTCTTTGCTTTACTTGCAATCACTTATTTTTTTCTTGGTTATTATTTTATGCCTTTTTTACTTTGTTTTTCTTGCTTTTTTTTTTACTGGAGCTACTGGGGCTGCTAGAGCTGCTGGAGCTACTGGGGCTGCCCAGAGCTGTTGGAGCTGCTGGAGCTACTGGGGTTGGAGCTGCTGGGGCTACTGGAGCTACTGGGGCTGCTAGAGCTGCTGGAGATACTGGGGCTGCTAGAGCTGATGGAGCTACTGGAGCTACTGGGGCTGCTAGAATTGCTGGATCTACTGGGGCTGCTAGAGCTGATGGAGCTGCTGGAGCTACTTTGGCTGGAGCTGCTGGAGCTGCTGGAGCTACTAGGGCTGCTAGAGCTGCTGGAGCTACTGGGGCTGCTAGAGCTGTTGGAGCTACTGGGGCTGGAGCTGCTGGAGCTGATGGAGCTACTAGGGCTGGAGCTGCTGGAGCTACTGGAGCTACTGGGGCTGCTAGAGCTGCTGGAGCTACTGGGGCTGCTAGAGCTGTTGGAGCTGCTGGAGCTACTAGGGCTGGCGCTGCTGGAGCTACTGGAGCTACTGGGGCTGCTAGAGCTGCTGGAGCTACTGGGGCTGCTAGAGCTGATGGAGCTACTGGGGCTGGAGCTGCTGGAGCTGATGGAGCTACTGGGGCTGGAGCTACTGGAGCTACTGGGGCTGCTAGAGCTGCTGGAGCTACTGGGGCTGCTAGAGCTGATGGAGCTGCTGGAGCTACTGGGGCTGCTAGAGCTGATGGAGCTGCTGGAGCTACTGGGGCTACTTTGGCTGCTGGAGCTACTGGGGCTGGAGCTGCTAGAGCTGATGGAGCTACTGGGGCTGCTAGAGCTGCTGGAGCTACTGGGGCTGGAGCTGCTGGAGCTGATGGAGCTACTGGGGCTGGAGCTGCTGGAGCTACTGGAGCTACTGGGGCTGCTAGAGCTGCTGGAGCTACTGGGGCTGCTAGAGCTGTTGGAGCTGCTGGAGCTACTGGGGCTGGAGCTGCTGGAGCTACTGGAGCTACTGGGGCTGATGGAGCTGCTGGAGCTACTGGGGCTGCTAGAGCTGATGGAGCTGCTGGGGCTGGAGCTGCTGGAGCTACTGGGGCTAGAGCTACTGGAGCTACTGGGGCTGCTAGAGCTGCTGGAGCTACTGGGGCTGCTAGAGCTACTGGAGCTACTGGGGCTGCTAGAGCTGCTGGAGCTACTGGGGCTGCTAGAGCTGTTGGAGCTGCTGGAGCTACTGGGGCTGGGGCTGCTGGAGCTACTGGAGCTACTGGGGCTGATGGAGCTGCTGGAGCTACTGGGGCTGCTAGAGCTGATGGAGCTGCTGGAGCTGCTAGAGCTGATGGAGCTGCTGGAGCTACTGGGGCTACTTTGGCTGCTGGAGCTACTGGGGCTGCTAGAGCTGCTGGAGCTACTGGGGCTGCTAGAGCTGTTGGAGCTGCTGGAGCTACTGGGGCTGGAGCTGCTAGAGCTGATGGAGCTACTGGAGCTGATAGAGCTGCTGGAGCTACTGGGGCTGCTAGAGCTGATGGAGCTGCTGGAGCTGCTAGAGCTGATGGAGCTGCTGGAGCTATGGGGCTGCTGCTGGAGCTACTGGAGCTACTGGGGCTGATGGAGCTGCTGGAGCTACTGGGGCTGCTAGAGCTGATGGAGCTGCTGGAGCTGCTAGAGCTGATGGAGCTGCTGGAGCTACTGGGGCTACTTTGGCTGCTGGAGCTACTGGGGCTGCTAGAGCTGCTGGAGCTACTGGGGCTGCTAGAGCTGTTGGAGCTGCTGGAGCTACTAGGGCTGGAGCTGCTAGAGCTGATGGAGCTACTGGAGCTGATAGAGCTGCTGGAGCTACTGGGGCTGCTAGAGCTGCTGGAGCTACTGGGGCTGCTAGAGCTGTTGGAGCTGCTGGACCTACTAGGGCTGGCGCTGCTGGAGCTACTGGAGCTACTGGAGCTGCTAGAGCTGCTGGAGCTACTGGGGCTGCTAGAGCTGATGGAGCTGCTGGAGCTACTGGGGCTGCTAGAGCTGATGGAGCTGCTGGAGCTACTGGGGCTACTTTGGCTGCTGGAGCTACTGGGGCTGCTAGAGCTGCTGGAGCTACTGGGGCTGCTAGAGCTGTTGGAGCTGCTGGAGCTACTGGGGCTGGAGCTGCTGGAGCTGATGGAGCTACTGGGGCTGCTAGAGCTGCTGGAGCTACTGGGGCTGGAGCTGCTGGAGCTGATGGAGCTACTAGGGCTGGAGCTGCTGGGAGGTACTGGAGCTACTGGGGCTGCTAGAGCTGCTGGAGCTACTGGGGCTGCTAGAGCTGTTGGAGCTGCTGGAGCTACTGGGGCTGGAGCTGCTGGAGCTACTGGAGCTACTGGGGCTGATGGAGCTGCTGGAGCTACTGGGGCTGCTAGAGCTGATGGAGCTGCTGGAGCTGCTAGAGCTGATGGAGCTGCTGGAGCTACTGGGGCTACTTTGGCTGCTGGAGCTACTGGGGCTGCTAGAGCTGCTGGAGCTACTGGGGCTGCTAGAGCTGTTGGAGCTGCTGGAGCTACTAGGGCTGGAGCTGCTAGAGCTGATGGAGCTACTGGAGCTGATAGAGCTGCTGGAGCTACTGGGGCTGCTAGAGCTGATGGAGCTGCTGGAGCTGCTAGAGCTGATGGAGCTGCTGGAGCTACTGGGGCTACTTTGGCTGCTGGAGCTACTGGGGCTGCTAGAGCTGTTGGAGCTGCTGGAGCTACTGGGGCTAGAGCTGCTGGAGCTACTGGGGCTGCTAGAGCTGCTGGAGCTACTGGGGCTGCTAGAGCTGCTGGAGCTTATGGAGCTACTAGGGCTGGAGCTACTGGAGCTACTGGGGCTGCTAGAGCTGCTGGAGCTACTGGGGCTGCTAGAGCTGTTGGAGCTGCTGGAGCTACTGGGGCTGCTAGAGCTGCTGGAGCTGCTGGAGCTACTAGGGCTGGAGCTGCTGGAGCTACTGGAGCTACTGGGGCTGATGGAGCTGCTGGAGCTACTGGGGCTGCTAGAGCTGATGGAGCTGCTGGAGCTACTGGGGCTACTTTGGCTGCTGGAGCTACTGGGGCTGCTAGAGCTGCTAGAGCTACTGGGGCTGCTAGAGCTGTTGGAGCTGCTGGAGCTACTGGGGGGAGCTGCTAGAGCTGATGGAGCTACTGGAGCTGCTAGAGCTGCTGGAGCTACTGGGGCTGCTAGAGCTGATGGAGCTGCTGGAGCTGCTAGAGCTGATGGAGCTGCTGGAGCTACTGGGGCTACTTTGGCTCCTGGAGCTACTGGGGCTGCTAGAGCTGCTGGAGCTACTGGGGCTGCTAGAGCTGCTGGAGCTACTGGGGCTGCTAGAGCTGTTGGAGCTGCTGGAGCTACTGGGGCTGGAGCTGCTAGAGCTGATGGAGCTACTGGGGCTGCTAGAGCTGCTGGAGCTACTGGGGCTGCTAGAGCTGTTGGAGCTGCTGGAGCTACTGGGGCTGGAGCTGCTGGAGCTACTGGAGCTACTGGGGCTGATGGAGCTGCTGGAGCTACTGGGGCTGCTAGAGCTGATGGAGCTGCTGGAGCTGCTAGAGCTGCTGGAGCTACTGGGGCTACTTTGGCTGCTGGAGCTACTGGGGCTGCTAGAGCTGCTGGAGCTACTGGGGCTGCTAGAGCTGTTGGAGCTGCTGGAGCTACTAGGGCTGGAGCTGCTAGAGCTGATGGAGCTACTGGAGCTGCTAGAGCTGCTGGAGCTACTGGGGCTGCTAGAGCTGATGGAGCTGCTGGAGCTGCTAGAGCTGATGGAGCTGCTGGAGCTACTGGGGCTACTTTGGCTGCTGGAGCTACTGGGGCTGCTAGAGCTGCTGGAGCTACTGGGGCTGCTAGAGCTGATGGAGCTGCTGGAGCTACTGGGGCTAGAGCTGCTGGAGCTACTGGGGCTGCTAGAGCTGCTGGAGCTACTGGGGCTGCTAGAGCTGCTGGAGCTATGGAGCTACTAGGGCTGGAGCTACTGGAGCTACTGGGGCTGCTAGAGCTGCTGGAGCTACTGGGGCTGCTAGAGCTGCTGGAGCTACTGGGGCTGCTAGAGCTGTTGGAGCTGCTGGAGCTACTAGGGCTGGCGCTGCTGGAGCTACTGGAGCTACTGGAGCTGCTAGAGCTGCTGGAGCTACTGGGGCTGCTAGAGCTGATGGAGCTGCTGGAGCTACTGGGGCTGCTAGAGCTGATGGAGCTGCTGGAGCTACTGGGGCTACTTTGGCTGCTGGAGCTACTGGGGCTGCTAGAGCTGCTGGAGCTACTGGGGCTGCTAGAGCTGTTGGAGCTGCTGGAGCTACTGGGGCTGGAGCTGCTAGAGCTGATGGAGCTACTGGGGCTGCTAGAGCTGCTGGAGCTACTGGGGCTGGAGCTGATGGAGCTACTAGGGCTGGAGCTGCTGGAGGTACTGGAGCTACTGGGGCTGCTAGAGCTGCTGGAGCTACTGGGGCTGCTAGAGCTGTTGGAGCTGCTGGAGCTACTGGGGCTGGAGCTGCTGGAGCTACTGGAGCTACTGGGGCTGATGGAGCTGCTGGAGCTACTGGGGCTGCTAGAGCTGATGGAGCTGCTGGAGCTGCTAGAGCTGATGGAGCTGCTGGAGCTACTGGGGCTACTTTGGCTGCTGGAGCTACTGGGGCTGCTAGAGCTGCTGGAGCTACTGGGGCTGCTAGAGCTGTTGGAGCTGCTGGAGCTACTAGGGCTGGAGCTGCTAGAGCTGATGGAGCTACTGGAGCTGATAGAGCTGCTGGAGCTACTGGGGCTGCTAGAGCTGATGGAGCTGCTGGAGCTGCTAGAGCTGATGGAGCTGCTGGAGCTACTGGGGCTACTTTGGCTGCTGGAGCTACTGGGGCTGCTAGAGCTGCTGGAGCTACTGGGGCTGCTAGAGCTGTTGGAGCTGCTGGAGCTACTGGGGCTGAGCTGCTGGAGCTACTGGGGCTGCTAGAGCTGCTGGAGCTACTGGGGCTGCTAGAGCTGCTGGAGCTTATGGAGCTACTAGGGCTGGAGCTACTGGAGCTACTGGGGCTGCTAGAGCTGCTGGAGCTACTGGGGCTGCTAGAGCTGCTGGAGCTACTGGGGCTGCTAGAGCTGTTGGAGCTGCTGGAGCTACTGGGGCTGGCGCTGCTGGAGCTACTGGAGCTACTGGGGCTGATGGAGCTGCTGGAGCTACTGGGGCTGCTAGAGCTGATGGAGCTACTGGGGCTGGAGCTGCTGGAGCTGATGGAGCTACTGGGGCTGGAGCTACTGGAGCTACTGGGGCTGCTAGAGCTGCTGGAGCTACTGGGGCTGTTAGAGCTGATGGAGCTACTGGGGCTGCTAGAGCTGCTGGAGCTACTGGGGCTGGAGCTGCTGGAGCTGATGGAGCTACTGGGGCTGGAGCTGCTGGAGCTACTGGAGCTACTGGGGCTGCTAGAGCTGCTGGAGCTACTGGGGCTGCTAGAGCTGTTGGAGCTGCTGGAGCTACTGGGGCTGGAGCTGCTGGAGCTACTGGAGCTACTGGGGCTGATGGAGCTGCTGGAGCTACTGGGGCTGCTAGAGCTGTTGGAGCTGCTGGAGCTACTGGGGCTGGAGCTGCTGGAGCTGCTGGAGCTACTGGGGCTGATGGAGCTGCTGGAGCTACTGGGGCTGCTAGAGCTGATGGAGCTGCTGGAGCTACTGGGGCTGCTAGAGCTGTTGGAGCTGCTGGAGCTACTAGGGCTGGAGCTGCTGGAGCTACTGGAGCTACTGGGGCTGATGGAGCTGCTGGAGCTACTGGGGCTGCTAGAGCTGATGGAGCTGCTGGAGCTGCTAGAGCTGATGGAGCTGCTGGAGCTACTGGGGCTACTTTGGCTGCTGGAGCTACTGGGGCTGCTAGAGCTGCTGGAGCTACTGGCGCTGCTAGAGCTGTTGGAGCTGCTGGAGCTACTGGGGCTGGAGCTGCTAGAGCTGATGGAGCTACTGGAGCTGCTAGAGCTGCTGGAGCTACTGGGGCTGCTAGAGCTGATGGAGCTGCTGGAGCTGCTAGAGCTGATGGAGCTGCTGGAGCTACTGGGGCTACTTTGGCTGCTGGAGCTACTGGGGCTGCTAGAGCTGCTGGAGCTACTGGGGCTGCTAGAGCTGTTGGAGCTGCTGGAGCTACGGGGGCTGGAGCTGCTAGAGCTGATGGAGCTACTGGGGCTGCTAGAGCTGCTGGAGCTACTGGGGCTGGAGCTGCTGGAGCTGATGGAGCTACTGGGGCTGGAGCTGCTGGAGCTACTGGAGCTACTGGGGCTGCTAGAGCTGCTGGAGCTACTGGGGCTGCTAGAGCTGTTGGAGCTGCTGGAGCTACTGGGGCTGGAGCTGCTGGAGCTACTGGAGCTACTGGGGCTGATGGAGCTGCTGGAGCTACTGGGGCTGCTAGAGCTGATGGAGCTGCTGGGGTTCGAGCTGCTGGAGCTACTGGGGCTGGAGCTACTGGAGCTACTGGGGCTGCTAGAGCTGCTGGAGCTACTGGGGCTGCTAGAGCTGCTGGAGCTACTGGGGCTGCTAGAGCTGTTGGAGCTGCTGGAGCTACTGGGGCTGGAGCTGCTGGAGCTACTGGAGCTACTGGGGCTGATGGAGCTGCTGGAGCTACTGGGGCTGCTAGAGCTGCTGGAGCTACTGGGGCTACTTTGGCTGCTGGAGCTACTGGGGCTGCTAGAGCTGCTGGAGCTACTGGGGCTGCTAGAGCTGTTGGAGCTGCTGGAGCTACTAGGGCTGGAGCTGCTAGAGCTGATGGAGCTACTGGAGCTGCTAGAGCTGCTGGAGCTACTGGGGCTGCTAGAGCTGATGGAGCTGCTGGAGCTGCTAGAGCTGATGGAGCTGCTGGAGCTACTGGGGCTACTTTGGCTGCTGGAGCTACTGGGGCTGCTAGAGCTGCTGGAGCTACTGGGGCTGCTAGAGCTGTTGGAGCTGCTGGAGCTACTATGGCTGGAGCTGCTAGAGCTGATGGAGCTACTGGGGCTGCTAGAGCTGCTGGAGCTACTGGGGCTGGAGCTGCTGGAGCTGATGGAGCTACTGGGGCTGGAGCTGCTGGAGCTACTGGAGCTACTGGGGCTGCTAGAGCTGCTGGAGCTACTGGGGCTGCTAGAGCTGTTGGAGCTGCTGGAGCTACTGGGGCTGGAGCTGCTAGAGCTGATGGAGCTACTGGGGCTGCTAGAGCTGCTGGAGCTACTGGGGCTGCTAGAGCTGTTGGAGCTGCTGGAGCTACTGGGGCTGGAGCTGCTGGAGCTACTGGAGCTACTGGGGCTGATGGAGCTGCTGGAGCTACTGGGGCTGCTAGAGCTGATGGAGCTGCTGGAGCTGCTAGAGCTGCTGGAGCTACTGGGGCTACTTTGGCTGCTGGAGCTACTGGGGCTGCTAGAGCTGCTGGAGCTACTGGGGCTGCTAGAGCTGTTGGAGCTGCTGGAGCTACTAGGGCTGGAGCTGCTAGAGCTGATGGAGCTACTGGAGCTGCTAGAGCTGCTGGAGCTACTGGGGCTGCTAGAGCTGATGGAGCTGCTGGAGCTGCTAGAGCTGATGGAGCTGCTGGAGCTACTGGGGCTACTTTGGCTGCTGGAGCTACTGGGGCTGCTAGAGCTGCTGGAGCTACTGGGGCTGCTAGAGCTATTGGAGCTGCTGGAGCTGCTAGAGCTGCTGGAGCTACTGGGGCTGCTAGAGCTGCTGGAGCTACTGGGGCTGCTAGAGCTGCTGGAGCTATGGAGCTACTGGGGCTGGAGCTACTGGAGCTACTGGGGCTGCTAGAGCTGCTGGAGCTACTGGGGCTACTGGGGCTGCTAGAGCTGCTGGAGCTACTGGGGCTGCTAGAGCTGTTGGAGCTGCTGGAGCTACTAGGGCTGGCGCTGCTGGAGCTACTGGAGCTACTGGAGCTGCTAGAGCTGCTGGAGCTACTGGGGCTGCTAGAGCTGATGGAGCTGCTGGAGCTACTGGGGCTGCTAGAGCTGATGGAGCTGCTGGAGCTACTGGGGCTACTTTGGCTGCTGGAGCTACTGGGGCTGCTAGAGCTGCTGGAGCTACTGGGGCTGCTAGAGCTGTTGGAGCTGCTGGAGCTACTAGGGCTGGAGCTGCTAGAGCTGCTGGAGCTACTGGGGCTGCTAGAGCTGCTGGGGCTACTGGGGCTACTAGGGCTGGAGCTGCTGGAGCTACTGGAGCTACTGGGGCTGCTAGAGCTGCTGGAGCTACTGGGGCTGCTAGAGCTGTTGGAGCTGCTGGAGCTACTGGGGCTGGAGCTGCTGGAGCTACTGGAGCTACTGGGGCTGATGGAGCTGCTGGAGCTACTGGGGCTGCTAGAGCTGATGGAGCTGCTGGAGCTGCTAGAGCTGATGGAGCTGCTGGAGCTACTGGGGCTACTTTGGCTGCTGGAGCTACTGGGGCTGCTAGAGCTGCTGGAGCTACTGGGGCTGCTAGAGCTGTTGGAGCTGCTGGAGCTACTGGGGCTGGAGCTGCTAGAGCTGATGGAGCTACTGGAGCTGATAGAGCTGCTGGAGCTACTGGGGCTGCTAGAGCTGATGGAGCTGCTGGAGCTGCTAGAGCTGATGGAGCTGCTGGAGCTACTGGGGCTACTTTGGCTGCTGGAGCTACTGGGGCTGCTAGAGCTGCTGGAGCTACTGGGGCTGCTAGAGCTGTTGGAGCTGCTGGAGCTACTGGGGCTGGAGCTGCTGGAGCTACTGGGGCTGCTAGAGCTGCTGGAGCTACTGGGGCTGCTAGAGCTGCTGGAGCTTATGGAGCTACTGGGGCTGCTAGAGCTGCTGGAGCTACTGGGGCTGCTAGAGCTGTTGGAGCTGCTGGAGCTACTGGGGCTGGCGCTGCTGGAGCTACTGGAGCTACTGGGGCTGATGGAGCTGCTGGAGCTACTGGGGCTGCTAGAGCTGATGGAGCTACTGGGGCTGGAGCTGCTGGAGCTGATGGAGCTACTAGGGCTGGAGCTACTGGAGCTACTGGGCTGCTAGAGCTGCTGGAGCTACTGGGGCTGTTAGAGCTGCTGGAGCTACTGGGGCTGCTAGAGCTGTTGGAGCTGCTGGAGCTACTGGGGCTGGCGCTGCTGGAGCTACTGGAGCTACTGGGGCTGATGGAGCTGCTGGAGCTACTGGGGCTGCTAGAGCTGATGGAGCTACTGGGGCTGGAGCTGCTGGAGCTGATGGAGCTACTGGGGCTGGAGCTACTGGAGCTACTGGGGCTGCTAGAGCTGCTGGAGCTACTGGGGCTGCTGATGGAGCTACTGGGGCTGCTAGAGCTGCTGGAGCTACTGGGGCTGGAGCTGCTGGAGCTGATGGAGCTACTAGGGCTGGAGCTGCTGGAGCTACTGGAGCTACTGGGGCTGCTAGAGCTGCTGGAGCTACTGGGGCTGCTAGAGCTGTTGGAGCTGCTGGAGCTACTGGGGCTGGAGCTGCTGGAGCTACTGGAGCTACTGGGGCTGATGGAGCTGCTGGAGCTACTGGGGCTGCTAGAGCTGTTGGAGCTGCTGGAGCTACTGGGGCTGGAGCTGCTGGAGCTACTGGAGCTACTGGGGCTGATGGAGCTGCTGGAGCTACTGGGGCTGCTAGAGCTGATGGAGCTGCTGGAGCTACTGGGGCTGCTAGAGCTGTTGGAGCTGCTGGAGCTACTGGGGCTGGAGCTGCTGGAGCTACTGGAGCTACTGGGGCTGATGGAGCTGCTGGAGCTACTGGGGCTGCTAGAGCTGATGGAGCTGCTGGAGCTGCTAGAGCTGATGGAGCTGCTGGAGCTACTGGGGCTACTTTGGCTGCTGGAGCTACTGGGGCTGCTAGAGCTGCTGGAGCTACTGGCGCTGCTAGAGCTGTTGGAGCTGCTGGAGCTACTAGGGCTGGAGCTGCTAGAGCTGATGGAGCTACTGGAGCTGCTAGAGCTGCTGGAGCTACTGGGGCTGCTAGAGCTGATGGAGCTGCTGGAGCTGCTGGAGCTGATGGAGCTGCTGGAGCTACTGGGGCTACTTTGGCTGCTGGAGCTACTGGGGCTGCTAGAGCTGCTGGAGCTACTGGGGCTGCTAGAGAGCTGCTGGAGCTACTGGGGCTGGAGCTGCTAGAGCTGATGGAGCTACTGGGGCTGCTAGAGCTGCTGGAGCTACTGGGGCTGGAGCTGCTGGAGCTGATGGAGCTACTGGGGCTGGAGCTGCTGGAGCTACTGGAGCTACTGGGGCTGCTAGAGCTGCTGGAGCTACTGGGGCTGCTAGAGCTGGTGGAGCTGCCGGTGCTACAGGGGCTGGAGCTGCTAGCTACTGGAGCTACTGGGGCTGATGGAGCTGCTGGAGCTACTGGGGCTGCTAGAGCTGGTGGAGCTGGTGGAGCTAGTGGGGCTGGAGCTACTGGAGCTACTGGGGCTGCTAGAGCTGCTGGAGCTACTGGGGCTGCTAGAGCTGCTGGAGCTACTGGGGCTGCTGGGCTGTTGGAGCTGCTGGAGCTACTGGGGCTGGAGCTGCTGGAGCTACTGGAGCTACTGGGGCTGATGGAGCTGCTGGAGCTACTGGGGCTGCTAGAGCTGCTGGAGCTGCTGGAGCTGCTGGAGCTACTGGGGCTACTTTGGCTGCTGGAGCTACTGGGGCTGCTGGAGCTGCTGGAGCTACTGGGGCTGCTAGAGCTGTTGGAGCTGCTGGAGCTACTGGGGCTGGAGCTGCTAGAGCTGATGGAGCTACTGGAGCTGCTGGAGCTGCTGGAGCTACTGGGGCTGCTAGAGCTGATGGAGCTGCTGGAGCTGCTGGAGCTGCTGGAGCTGCTGGAGCTACTGGGGCTACTTTGGCTGCTGGAGCTACTGGGGCTGCTAGAGCTGCTGGAGCTACTGGGGCTGCTAGAGCTGTTGGAGCTGCTGGAGCTACTAGGGCTGGAGCTGCTGGAGCTACTGGAGCTACTGGGGCTGCTGGAGCTGCTGGAGCTACTGGGGCTGGAGCTGCTGGAGCTGATGGAGCTACTAGGGCTGGAGCTGCTGGAGCTACTGGAGCTACTGGGGCTGCTAGAGCTGCTGGAGCTACTGGGGCTGCTAGAGCTGTTGGAGCTGCTGGAGCTACTGGGGCTGGAGCTGCTGGAGCTACTGGAGCTACTGGGGCTGATGGAGCTGCTGGAGCTACTGGGGCTGCTAGAGCTGATGGAGCTGCTGGGGTTCGAGCTGCTGGAGCTACTGGGGCTGGAGCTACTGGAGCTACTGGGGCTGGAGCTGCTGGAGCTACTGGGGCTGCTAGAGCTGCTGGAGCTACTGGGGCTGCTAGAGCTACTGGAGCTACTGGGGCTGCTAGAGCTGCTGGAGCTACTGGGGCTGCTAGAGCTGTTGGAGCTGCTGGAGCTACTGGGGCTGGAGCTGCTAGAGCTGATGGAGCTACTGGGGCTGCTAGAGCTGCTGGAGCTACTGGGGCTGCTAGAGCTGTTGGAGCTGCTGGAGCTACTAGGGCTGGAGCTGCTGGAGCTACTGGAGCTACTGGGGCTGATGGAGCTGCTGGAGCTACTGGGGCTGCTAGAGCTGATGGAGCTGCTGGAGCTGCTAGAGCTGCTGGAGCTACTGGAGCTACTTTGGCTGCTGGAGCTACTGGGGCTGCTAGAGCTGCTGGAGCTACTGGGGCTGCTAGAGCTGTTGGAGCTGCTGGAGCTACTGGGGCTGGAGCTGCTAGAGCTGATGGAGCTACTGGAGCTGCTAGAGCTGCTGGAGCTACTGGGGCTGCTAGAGCTGATGGAGCTACTGGGGCTGCTAGAGCTGTTGGAGCTGCTGGAGCTACTAGGGCTGGAGCTGCTGGAGCTACTGGAGCTACTGGGGCTGATGGAGCTGCTGGAGCTACTGGGGCTGCTAGAGCTGATGGAGCTACTGGGGCTGGAGCTGCTGGAGCTGATGGAGCTACTGGGGCTACTGGAGCTACTGGGGCTGCTAGAGCTGCTGGAGCTACTGGGGCTGCTAGAGCTGATGGAGCTGCTCGAGCTACTGGGGCTGCTAGAGCTGATGGAGCTGCTGGAGCTACTGGGGCTACTTTGGCTGCTGGAGCTACTGGGGCTGGAGCTGCTAGAGCTGATGGAGCTACTGGGGCTGCTAGAGCTGCTGGAGCTGGGGCTGGAGCTGCTGGAGCTGATGGAGCTACTGGGGCTGGAGCTGCTGGAGCTACTGGGGCTGCTAGAGCTGCTGGAGCTACTGGGGCTGCTAGAGCTGTTGGAGCTGCTGGAGCTACTGGGGCTGGAGCTGCTGGAGCTACTGGAGCTACTGGGGCTGATGGAGCTGCTGGAGCTACTGGGGCTGCTAGAGCTGATGGAGCTGCTGGGGAGCTGCTGGGGCTGGAGCTGCTGGAGCTACTAGGGCTGGAGCTACTGGAGCTACTGGGGCTGCTAGAGCTGCTGTAGCTACTGGGGCTGCTAGAGCTGCTGGAGCTACTGGGGCTGCTAGAGCTGCTGGAGCTACTGGGGCTGCTAGAGCTGCTAGAGCTACTGGGGCTGCTAGAGCTGTTGGAGCTGCTGGAGCTACTGGGGCTGGAGCTGCTGGAGCTACTGGAGCTACTGGGGCTGATGGAGCTGCTGGAGCTACTGGGGCTGCTAGAGCTGATGGAGCTGCTGGAGCTGCTAGAGCTGATGGAGCTGCTGGAGCTACTGGGGCTACTTTGGCTGCTGGAGCTACTGGGGCTGCTAGAGCTGCTGGAGCTACTGGGGCTGCTAGAGCTGTTGGAGCTGCTGGAGCTACTGGGGCTGGAGCTGCTAGAGCTGATGGAGCTACTGGAGCTGATAGAGCTGCTGGAGCTACTGGGGCTGCTAGAGCTGATGGAGCTGCTGGAGCTGCTAGAGCTGATGGAGCTGCTGGAGCTACTGGGGCTACTTTGGCTGCTGGAGCTACTGGGGCTGCTAGAGCTGCTGGAGCTACTGGGGCTGCTAGAGCTGTTGGAGCTGCTGGAGCTACTAGGGCTAGAGCTGCTGGAGCTACTGGGGCTGCTAGAGCTGCTGGAGCTACTGGGGCTGCTAGAGCTGCTGGAGCTGGAGCTACTGGGGCTGGAGCTACTGGAGCTACTGGGGCTGCTAGAGCTGCTGGAGCTACTGGGGCTGCTAGAGCTGCTGGAGCTACTGGGGCTGCTAGAGCTGTTGGAGCTGCTGGAGCTACTGGGGCTGGGCTGCTGGAGCTACTGGAGCTACTGGGGCTGATGGAGCTGCTGGAGCTACTGGGGCTGCTAGAGCTGATGGAGCTACTGGGGCTGGAGCTGCTGGAGCTGATGGAGCTACTAGGCTGGAGCTACTGGAGCTACTGGGGCTGGAGCTGCTAGAGCTGCTGGAGCTACTGGGGCTGCTAGAGCTGCTGGAGCTACTGGGGCTGCTAGAGCTGATGGAGCTACTGGGGCTGGAGCTGCTGGAGCTGATGGAGCTACTAGGGCTGGAGGTACTGGAGCTACTGGGGCTGCTAGAGCTGCTGGAGCTACTGGGGCTGCTAGAGCTGATGGAGCTACTGGGGCTGCTAGAGCTGTTGGAGCTACTGGGGCTGCTAGAGCTGATGGAGCTACTGGGGCTGGAGCTGCTGGAGCTGATGGAGCTACTAGGGCTGCTAGAGCTACTGGAGCTACTGGGGCTGCTAGAGCTGATGGAGCTACTGGGGCTGGAGCTGCTGGAGCTGATGGGCTGCTGCTACTGGAGCTACTGGGGCTGCTGGAGCTGCTGGAGCTACTGGGGCTGCTAGAGCTGATGGAGCTACTGGGGCTGCTAGAGCTGCTGGAGCTACTGGGGCTGGAGCTGCTGGAGCTGATGGAGCTACTGGGGCTGGAGCTGCTGGAGCTACTGGAGCTACTGGGGCTGCTAGAGCTACTGGAGCTGATGGAGCTGCTGGAGCTGATGGAGCTACTAGGGCTGGAGCTACTGGGGCTGCTAGAGCTGCTGGAGCTACTGGGGCTGCTAGAGCTGATGGAGCTACTGGGGCTGCTAGAGCTGCTGGAGCTACTGGGGCTGGAGCTGCTGGAGCTGATGGAGCTACTGGGGCTGGAGCTGCTGGAGCTACTGGAGCTACTGGGGCTGCTAGAGCTGCTGGAGCTACTGGGGCTGCTAGAGCTGTTGGAGCTGCTGGAGCTACTAGGGCTGGAGCTGCTGGAGCTACTGGAGCTACTGGGGCTGATGGAGCTGCTGGAGCTACTGGGGCTGCTAGAGCTGTTGGAGCTGCTGGAGCTACTGGGGCTGGAGCTGCTGGAGCTACTGGAGCTGCTGGGGCTGCTAGAGCTGGAGCTACTGGGGCTGGAGCTGCTGGAGCTACTGGAGCTACTGGGGCTGCTAGAGCTGCTGGAGCTACTGGGGCTGCTAGAGCTGCTGGAGCTACTGATGCTGCTAGAGCTGATGGAGCTGCTGGAGCTGCTAGAGCTGATGGAGCTGCTGGAGCTACTGGGGCTACTTTGGCTGCTGGAGCTACTGGGGCTGCTAGAGCTGCTGGAGCTACTGGGGCTGCTAGAGCTGTTGGAGCTGCTGGGGCTGCTGGGGCTGGAGCTGCTGGAGCTGATGGAGCTACTGGAGCTGCTAGAGC
This sequence comes from Amphiura filiformis, assembly GCF_039555335.1. NCBI lineage: Eukaryota > Metazoa > Echinodermata > Ophiuroidea > Amphilepidida > Amphiuridae > Amphiura > Amphiura filiformis. Next base: position 46,644,530 of record NC_092637.1, read on the forward strand.
TGCTGGAGCTACTGGGGCTGCTAGAGCTGATGGAGCTGCTGGAGCTGCTAGAGCTGATGGAGCTGCTGGAGCTACTGGGGCTACTTTGGCTGCTGGAGCTACTGGGGCTGCTAGAGCTGCTGGAGCTACTGGGGCTGGAGCTGCTGGAGCTACTGGGGCTGCTAGAGCTGCTGGAGCTACTGGGGCTGCTAGAGCTGCTGGAGCTACTGGGGCTGCTAGAGCTGCTGGAGCTACTGGGGCTGCTAGAGCTGCTGGAGCTACTGGGGCTGCTAGAGCTGATGGAGCTACTGGGGCTGGAGCTGCTGGAGCTGATGGAGCTACTGGGGCTGGAGGCTGGAGCTACTGGGGCTGCTAGAGCTGCTGGAGCTACTGGGGCTGCTAGAGCTGATGGAGCTACTGGGGCTGCTAGAGCTGTTGGAGCTACTGGGGCTGCTAGAGCTGATGGAGCTACTGGGGCTGGAGCTGCTGGAGCTGATGGAGCTACTGGGGCTGCTAGAGCTGCTGGAGCTACTGGGGCTGCTAGAGCTGATGGAGCTACTGGGGCTGGAGCTGCTGGAGCTGATGGAGCTACTGGGGCTGGAGCTACTGGAGCTACTGGGGCTGCTAGAGCTGCTGGAGCTACTGGGGCTGCTAGAGCTGATGGAGCTACTGGGGCTGCTAGAGCTGCTGGAGCTACTGGGGCTGGAGCTACTGGAGCTACTGGGGCTGCTGGAGCTACTGGAGCTACTGGGGCTGCTGCTAGAGCTGCTGGAGCTGCTGGAGGAGCTGGTGCTGGAGCTACTGGGGCTGCTAGAGCTGCTGGAGCTACTGGGGCTGCTAGAGCTGATGGAGCTACTGGGGCTGCTAGAGCTGCTGGAGCTACTGGGGCTGGAGCTGCTGGAGCTGATGGAGCTACTGGGGCTGGAGCTGCTGGAGCTACTGGAGCTACTGGGGCTGCTAGAGCTGCTGGAGCTACTGGGGCTGCTAGAGCTGTTGGAGCTGCTGGAGCTACTGGGGCTGGAGCTGCTGGAGCTACTGGAGCTACTGGGGCTGCTGGAGCTGCTGGAGCTGCTGGGGCTGCTAGAGCTGTTGGAGCTGCTGCTGCTACTGGAGGCTGGAGCTGCTGGAGCTACTGGAGCTACTGGGGCTGCTAGAGCTGATGGAGCTACTGGGGCTGGAGCTGCTGGAGCTACTGGAGCTACTGGGGCTGCTAGAGCTGCTGGAGCTACTGGGGCTGCTAGAGCTGCTGGAGCTACTGGGGCTGCTAGAGCTGATGGAGCTGCTGGAGCTGCTAGAGCTGATGGAGCTGCTGGAGCTACTGGGGCTACTTTGGCTGCTGGAGCTACTGGGGCTGCTAGAGCTGCTGGAGCTACTGGGGCTGCTAGAGCTGTTGGAGCTGCTGGAGCTACTGGGGCTGGAGCTGCTGGAGCTGATGGAGCTACTGGAGCTGCTAGAGCTGCTGGAGCTACTGGGGCTGCTAGAGCTGCTGGAGCTGCTGGAGCTGCTGGAGCTGATGGAGCTGCTGGAGCTACTGGGGCTACTTTGGCTGCTGGAGCTACTGGGGCTGCTAGAGCTGCTGGAGCTACTGGGGCTGCTAGAGCTGTTGGAGCTGCTGGAGCTACTGGGGCTAGAGCTGCTGGAGCTACTGGGGCTGCTAGAGCTGTTGGAGCTGCTGGAGCTACTGGGGCTGGAGCTGCTGGAGCTACTGGACCTACTGGGGCTGATGGAGCTGCTGGAGCTACTGGGGCTGCTAGAGCTGATGGAGCTACTGGGGCTGGAGCTGCTGGAGCTGCTGGAGCTACTGGGGCTGGAGCTACTGGAGCTACTGGGGCTGCTAGAGCTGCTGGAGCTGATGGAGCTGCTGGAGCTACTGGGGCTACTTTGGCTGCTGGAGCTACTGGGGCTGCTAGAGCTGCTGGAGCTACTGGGGCTGCTAGAGCTGTTGGAGCTGCTGGAGCTACTAGGGCTGGAGCTGCTAGAGCTGATGGAGCTACTGGAGCTGCTAGAGCTGATGGAGCTACTGGGGCTGCTAGAGCTGCTGGAGCTGCTGGAGCTACTAGGGCTGGAGCTGCTGGAGCTACTGGAGCTACTGGGGCTGCTAGAGCTGCTGGAGCTACTGGGGCTGCTAGAGCTGTTGGAGCTGCTGGAGCTACTGGGGCTGGAGCTGCTGGAGCTACTGGAGCTACTGGGGCTGCTAGAGCTGCTGGAGCTACTGGGGCTGCTGCTGAGGAGCTGCTGGAGCTACTGGGGCTGCTAGAGCTGATGGAGCTGCTGGAGCTACTGGGGCTGCTAGAGCTGCTGGAGCTGCTGGAGCTGGCTGGAGCTGCTGGAGCTACTGGGGCTACTTTGGCTGCTGGAGCTACTGGGGCTGCTGGAGCTGCTGGAGCTACTGGGGCTGCTAGAGCTGTTGGAGCTGCTGGAGCTACTGGGGCTGGAGCTGCTAGAGCTGATGGAGCTACTGGGGCTGCTAGAGCTGCTGGAGCTACTGGGGCTGGAGCTGCTGGAGCTGATGGAGCTACTGGGGCTGGAGCTGCTGGAGCTACTGGAGCTACTGGGGCTGCTAGAGCTGCTGGAGCTACTGGGGCTGCTAGAGCTGTTGGAGCTGCTGGAGCTACTGGGGCTGGAGCTGCTGGAGCTACTGGAGCTACTGGGGCTGATAGAGCTGCTGGAGCTACTGGGGCTGCTAGAGCTGATGGAGCTGCTGGGGTTCGAGCTGCTGGAGCTACTGGGGCTGGAGCTGCTGGAGCTACTGGGGCTGCTAGAGCTGCTGAGCTACTGGGGCTGCTAGAGCTGCTGGAGCTACTGGGGCTGCTAGAGCTACTGGAGCTACTGGGGCTGCTAGAGCTGCTGGAGCTACTGGGGCTGCTAGAGCTGCTGGAGCTGCTGCTACTGGGGCTGGAGCTGCTGGAGCTACTGAGGGCTGGAGCTGCTGGAGCTACTGGAGCTACTGGGGCTGATGGAGCTGCTGGAGCTACTGGGGCTGCTAGAGCTGATGGAGCTGCTGGAGCTGCTAGAGCTGATGGAGCTGCTGGAGCTACTGGGGCTACTTTGGCTGCTGGAGCTACTGGGGCTGCTAGAGCTGCTGGAGCTACTGGGGCTGCTAGAGCTGTTGGAGCTGCTGGAGCTGGGAGAGCTGGAGCTGCTGGAGCTGATGGAGCTACTGGGGCTGCTAGAGCTGCTGGAGCTACTGGGGCTGCTGGAGCTGCTGGAGCTGCTGGAGCTGATGGAGCTGCTGGAGCTACTGGGGCTACTTTGGCTGCTGGAGCTACTGGGGCTGCTAGAGCTGCTGGAGCTACTGGGGCTGCTAGAGCTGTTGGAGCTGCTGGAGCTACTGGGGCTGGGGCTGCTGGAGCTACTGGAGCTACTGGGGCTGCTAGAGCTGTTGGAGCTGCTGGAGCTACTAGGGCTGGAGCTGCTGGAGCTACTGGACCTACTGGGGCTGATGGAGCTGCTGGAGCTACTGGGGCTGCTAGAGCTGATGGAGCTACTGGGGCTGGAGCTGCTGGAGCTGCTGGAGCTACTGGGGGCTGGAGCTGCTGGAGCTACTGGGGCTGCTAGAGCTGCTGGAGCTGATGGAGCTGCTGGAGCTACTGGGGCTAGGGCTGGAGCTGCTGGAGCTACTGGGGCTGGAGCTGCTGGAGCTACTGGAGCTACTGGGGCTGATGGAGCTGCTGGAGCTACTGGGGCTGCTAGAGCTGATGGAGCTGCTGGAGCTGCTAGAGCTGATGGAGCTGCTGGAGCTACTGGGGCTACTTTGGCTGCTGGAGCTACTGGGGCTGCTAGAGCTGCTGGAGCTACTGGGGCTGCTAGAGCTGTTGGAGCTGCTGGAGCTACTAGGGCTGGAGCTGCTGGAGCTGATGGAGCTACTGGAGCTGCTAGAGCTGCTGGAGCTACTGGGGCTGCTAGAGCTGATGGAGCTGCTGGAGCTGCTAGAGCTGATGGAGCTGCTGGAGCTACTGGGGCTACTTTGGCTGCTGGAGCTACTGGGGCTGCTAGAGCTGCTGGAGCTACTGGGGCTGCTAGAGCTGTTGGAGCTGCTGGAGCTACTGGGGCTGGAGCTGCTGGAGCTACTGGAGCTACTGGGGCTGCTAGAGCTGTTGGAGCTGCTGGAGCTACTGGGGCTGCTAGGGCTGCTGGAGCTACTGGACCTACTGGGGCTGATGGAGCTGCTGGAGCTACTGGGGCTGCTAGAGCTGATGGAGCTACTGGGGCTGGTGGAGCTGCTGGAGCTGCTGGAGCTACTAGGGCTGGAGCTACTGGAGCTACTGGGGCTGCTAGAGCTGCTGGAGCTGATGGAGCTGCTGGAGCTACTGGGGCTACTTTGGCTGCTGGAGCTACTGGGGCTGCTAGAGCTGCTGGAGCTACTGGGGCTGCTAGAGCTGTTGGAGCTGCTGGAGCTACTAGGGCTGGAGCTGCTGGAGCTGCTGGAGCTACTGGAGCTGCTAGAGCTGATGGAGCTACTGGGGCTGCTAGAGCTGTTGGAGCTGCTGGAGCTACTAGGGCTGGAGCTGCTGGAGCTACTGGAGCTACTGGGGCTGCTAGAGCTGCTGGAGCTACTGGGGCTGCTAGAGCTGTTGGAGCTGCTGGAGCTACTGGGGCTGGAGCTGCTGGAGCTACTGGAGCTACTGGAGCTGCTAGAGCTGCTGGAGCTACTGGGGCTGCTAGAGCTGATGGAGCTGCTGGAGCTACTGGGGCTGCTAGAGCTGATGGAGCTGCTGGAGCTACTGGGGCTGCTAGAGCTGATGGAGCTGCTGGAGCTACTGGGGCTACTTTGGCTGCTGGAGCTACTGGGGCTGCTAGAGCTGCTGGAGCTACTGGGGCTGCTAGAGCTGTTGGAGCTGCTGGAGCTACTGGGGCTGGAGCTGCTGGAGCTACTGGGGCTGCTAGAGCTGCTGGAGCTACTGGGGCTGCTAGAGCTGTTGGAGCTGCTGGAGGGGCTGGAGCTACTGGAGCTACTGGAGCTACTGGGGCTGCTAGAGCTGCTGGAGCTACTGGGGCTGCTAGAGTTGATGGAGCTACTGGGGCTGCTAGAGCTGTTGGAGCTGCTGGAGCTACTAGGGCTGGAGCTGCTGGAGCTACTGGGGCTGCTAGAGCTGATGGAGCTACTGGGGCTGGAGCTGCTGGAGCTGATGGAGCTACTAGGGCTGGAGCTACTGGAGCTACTGGGGCTGCTAGAGCTGCTGGAGCTACTGGGGCTGCTAGAGCTGTTGGAGCTGCTTGAGCTACTAGGGCTGGAGCTGCTGGAGCTACTGGAACTACTGGGGCTGCTAGAGCTGCTGGAGCTGCTGGAGCTACTTTGGCTGGAGCTGCTGGAGCTACTGGAGCTACTGGGGCTGCTAGAGCTGCTGGAGCTACTGGGGCTGCTAGAGCTGTTGGAGCTGCTGGAGCTACTGGGGCTGGAGCTGCTGGAGCTACTGGAGCTACTGGGGCTGCTAGAGCTGCTGGAGCTACTGGGGCTGCTAGAGCTGATGGAGCTACTGGGGCTGCTAGAGCTACTGGGGCTACTGGGGCTGGAGCTGCTGGAGCTACTGGAGCTACTGGGGCTGATGGAGCTGCTGGAGCTACTGGGGCTGCTAGAGCTGATGGAGCTGCTGGAGCTACTGGGGCTGGAGCTGCTGGAGCTGATGGAGCTACTGGGGCTGCTGCTGGAGCTGCTGGAGCTACTGGAGCTACTGGGGCTGCTAGAGCTGCTGGAGCTACTGGGGCTGCTAGAGCTGTTGGAGCTGCTGGAGCTACTGGGGCTGGAGCTGCTAGAGCTGATGGAGCTACTGGGGCTGCTAGAGCTGCTGGAGCTACTGGGGCTGGAGCTGGTGGAGCTGCTGGAGCTAGCGCTGCTGGAGCTGCTGGAGCTACTGGGGCTGGAGCTGCTAGAGCTGATGGAGCTACTGGGGCTGCTAGAGCTGCTGGAGCTACTGGGGCTGGAGCTACTGGGCTGCTAGAGCTACTGGAGCTACTGGGGCTGCTAGAGCTGTTGGAGCTGCTGGAGCTACTGGCTGGAGCTGCTGGAGCTACTGGAGCTACTGGGGCTGCTAGAGCTGCTGGAGCTACTGGGGCTGCTAGAGCTGTTGGAGCTGCTGGAGCTACTGGGGCTGGAGCTGCTGGAGCTACTGGAGCTACTGGGGCTGCTAGAGCTGCTGGAGCTACTGGGGCTGCTAGAGCTGATGGAGCTACTGGGGCTGCTAGAGCTGTTGGAGCTGCTGGAGCTACTGGGGCTGCTAGAGCTGCTGGAGCTACTGGGGCTGGAGCTACTGGGGCTGCTAGAGCTACTGGAGCTACTGGGGCTGCTAGAGCTGTTGGAGCTGCTGGAGCTCTTTGGCTGGAGCTGCTGGAGCTACTGGAGCTACTGGGGCTGCTAGAGCTGCTGGAGCTACTGGGGCTGCTAGAGCTGTTGGAGCTGCTGGAGCTACTAGGGCTGGAGCTGCTGGAGCTACTGGAGCTACTGGGGCTGCTAGAGCTGCTGGAGCTACTGGGGCTGCTAGAGCTGATGGAGCTACTGGGGCTGCTAGAGCTGTTGGAGCTGCTGGAGCTACTGGGGCTGGAGCTGCTGGAGCTACTGGAGCTACTGGAGCTACTGGGGCTGATGGAGCTGCTGGAGCTACTGGGGCTGCTAGAGCTGATGGAGCTGCTGGAGCTACTGGGGCTGGAGCTGCTGGAGCTGATGGAGCTACTAGGGCTGGAGCTGCTGGAGCTACTGGAGCTACTGGGGCTGCTAGAGCTGCTGGAGCTACTGGGGCTGCTAGAGCTGTTGGAGCTGCTGGAGCTACTAGGGCTGGAGCTGCTAGAGCTGATGGAGCTACTGGGGCTGCTAGAGCTGCTGGAGCTACTGGGGCTGGAGCTGCTGGAGCTACTGGGGCTGCTAGAGCTGTTGGAGCTGCTGGAGCTACTGGGGCTGGAGCTGCTGGAGCTGATGGAGCTACTGGGGCTGCTAGAGCTGCTGGAGCTACTGGGGCTGGAGCTACTGGGGCTGCTAGAGCTACTGGAGCTACTGGGGCTGCTAGAGCTGTTGGAGCTGCTGGAGCTACTGGCGCTAGCTGGGGCTGCTAGAGCTGCTGGAGCTACTGGGGCTGCTAGAGCTGTTGGAGCTGCTGGAGCTACTGGGGCTGGAGTTGCTGGAGCTACTGGAGCTACTGGGGCTGCTAGAGCTGCTGGAGCTACTGGGGCTGCTAGAGCTACTGGAGCTACTGGGGCTGCTAGAGCTGTTGGAGCTGCTGGAGCTACTTTGGCTGGAGCTGCTGGAGCTACTGGAGCTACTGGGGCTGCTAGAGCTGCTGGAGCTACTGGGGCTGCTAGAGCTGTTGGAGCTGCTGGAGCTACTGGGGCTGGAGCTGCTGGAGCTGCTGGAGCTACTGGGGCTGCTAGAGCTGCTGGAGCTACTGGGGCTGCTAGAGCTGATGGAGCTACTGGAGCTACTGGGGCTGATGGAGCTGCTGGAGCTACTGGGGCTGCTAGAGCTGATGGAGCTGCTGGAGCTACTGGGGCTGGAGCTGCTGGAGCTGATGGAGCTACTAGGGCTGGAGCTGCTGGAGCTACTGGAGCTACTGGGGCTGCTAGAGCTGCTGGAGCTACTGGGGCTGCTAGAGCTGTTGGAGCTGCTGGAGCTACTGGGGCTGGAGCTGCTGGAGCTGATGGAGCTACTGGGGCTGCTAGAGCTGCTGGAGCTACTGGCTGCTGGAGCTGCTGGAGCTACTGGGGCTGCTAGAGCTGTTGGAGCTGCTGGAGCTACTAGGGCTGGAGCTGCTAGAGCTGATGGAGCTACTGGGGCTGCTAGAGCTGCTGGAGCTACTGGGGCTGGAGCTACCGGGGCTGCTAGAGCTACTGGAGCTACTGGGGCTGCTAGAGCTGTTGGAGCTGCTGGAGCTACTTTGGCTGGAGCTGCTGGAGCTACTGGAGCTACTGGGGCTGCTAGAGCTGCTGGAGCTACTGGGGCTGCTAGAGCTGTTGGAGCTGCTGGAGCTACTGGGGCTGGAGTTGCTGGAGCTACTGGAGCTACTGGGGCTGCTAGAGCTGCTGGAGCTACTGGGGCTGCTAGAGCTGATGGAGCTACTGGGGCTGCTAGAGCTGTTGGAGCTGCTGGAGCTACTGGGGCTGCTAGAGCTGCTGGAGCTACTGGGGCTGGAGCTACTGGGGCTGCTAGAGCTAGCTGGAGCTACTGGGGCTGCTAGAGCTGTTGGAGCTGCTGGAGCTACTTTGGCTGGAGCTGCTGGAGCTACTGGAGCTACTGGGGCTGCTAGAGCTGCTGGAGCTACTGGGGCTGCTAGAGCTGTTGGAGCTGCTGGAGCTACTAGGGCTGGAGCTGCTGGAGCTACTGGAGCTACTGGGGCTGCTAGAGCTGCTGGAGCTACTGGGGCTGCTAGAGCTGATGGAGCTACTGGGGCTGCTAGAGCTGTTGGAGCTGCTGGAGCTACTAGGGCTGGAGCTGCTGGAGCTACTGGAGCTACTGGAGCTACTGGGGCTGCTAGAGCTGCTGGAGCTACTGGGGCTGCTAGAGCTGATGGAGCTGCTGGAGCTACTGGGGCTGGAGCTGCTGGAGCTGATGGAGCTACTGGGGCTGGAGCTGCTGGAGCTACTGGAGCTACTGGGGCTGCTAGAGCTGCTGGAGCTACTGGGGCTGCTAGAGCTGTTGGAGCTGCGGGGGCTACGGGGGCTGGAGCTGCTAGAGCTGATGGAGCTACTGGGGCTGCTAGAGCTGCTGGGCTACTGGGGCTGGGGCTGGAGCTGCTGGAGCTACTGGGGCTGCTAGAGCTGTTGGAGCTGCTGGAGCTACTAGGGCTGGAGCTGCTAGAGCTGATGGAGCTACTGGGGCTGCTAGAGCTGCTGGAGCTACTGGGGCTGGAGCTACCGGGGCTGCTGGAGCTACTGGAGCTACTGGGGCTGCTAGAGCTGTTGGAGCTGCTGGAGCTACTTTGGCTGGAGCTGCTGGAGCTACTGGAGCTACTGGGGCTGCTAGAGCTGCTGGAGCTACTGGGGCTGCTAGAGCTGTTGGAGCTACTGGAGCTACTAGGGCTGGAGCTGCTGGAGCTACTGGAGCTACTGGGGCTGCTAGAGCTGCTGGAGCTACTGGGGCTGCTAGAGCTGATGGAGCTACTGGGGCTGCTAGAGCTGTTGGAGCTGCTGGAGCTACTAGGGCTGGAGCTGCTGGAGCTACTGGAGCTACTGGGGCTGATGGAGCTGCTGGAGCTACTGGGGCTGCTAGAGCTGATGGAGCTGCTGGAGCTACTGGGGCTGGAGCTGCTGGAGCTGATGGAGCTACTGGGGCTGGAGCTGCTGGAGCTACTGGAGCTACTGGGGCTGCTAGAGCTGCTGGAGCTACTGGGGCTGCTAGAGCTGTTGGAGCTGCTGGAGCTACTAGGGCTGGAGCTGCTAGAGCTGATGGAGCTACTGGGGCTGCTAGAGCTGCTGGAGCTACTGGGGCTGGAGCTGCTGGAGCTGATGGAGCTACTAGGGCTGGAGCTGCTGGAGCTACTGGAGCTACTGGGGCTGCTGGAGCTGCTGGAGCTACTGGGGCTGCTAGAGCTGTTGGAGCTGCTGGAGCTACTAGGGCTGGAGCTGCTGGAGCTACTGGGGCTGCTAGAGCTGCTGGAGCTACTGGGGCTGCTAGAGCTGATGGAGCTACTGGGGCTGCTAGAGCTGTTGGAGCTGCTGGAGCTACTAGGGCTGGAGCTGCTGGAGCTACTGGAGCTACTGGGGCTGATGGAGCTGCTGGAGCTACTGGGGCTGCTAGAGCTGATGGAGCTGCTGGAGCTACTGGGGCTACTTTGGCTGCTGGAGCTACTGGGGCTGCTAGAGCTGCTGGAGCTACTGGGGCTGCTAGAGCTGTTGGAGCTGCTGGAGCTACTAGGGCTGGAGCTGCTGGAGCTACTGGAGCTACTGGGGCTGATGGAGCTGCTGGAGCTACTGGGGCTGCTAGAGCTGATGGAGCTGCTGGAGCTACTGGGGCTACTTTGGCTGCTGGAGCTACTGGGGCTGCTAGAGCTGCTGGAGCTACTGGGGCTGGAGCTGCTGGAGCTGATGGAGCTACTGGGGCTGGAGCTGCTGGAGCTACTGGAGCTACTGGGGCTGCTAGAGCTGCTGGAGCTACTGGGGCTGCTAGAGCTGTTGGAGCTGCTGGAGCTACTAGGGCTGGAGCTGCTAGAGCTGATGGAGCTACTGGGGCTGCTAGAGCTGCTGGAGCTACTGGGGCTGGAGCTACTGGGGCTGCTAGAGCTGCTGGAGCTACTGGGGCTGCTAGAGCTGTTGGAGCTGCTGGAGCTACTTTGGCTGGAGCTGCTGGAGCTACTGGGGCTACTGGGGCTGCTAGAGCTGCTGGAGCTACTGAGGCTGCTAGAGCTACTGGAGCTGCTGGAGCTGCTAGAACTGCTGGGGCTACTGGGGCTGTTGGAGCTGCTGGAGCTACTGGGGTTGGAGCTGCTGGAGCTACTGGAGCTACTGGGACTGCTGGAGCTACTGGGGTTGCTAGAGCTGTTGGAGCTGCTGGAGCTGGAGCTACTGGGGCTGCTAGAGCTGCTGGAGCTACTGGGGCTGGAGCTACTGGAGCTACTGGGGCTGCTAGAGCTGCTGGAGCTACTGAGGCTGCTAGAGCTACTTGAGCTGCTGGAGCTGCTAGAACTGCTGGGGCTACTGGGGCTGTTGGAGCTGCTGGAGCTACTGGGGTTGGAGCTACTGGAGCTACTGGAGCTGTTGGAGCTGCTGGAGCTACTGGAGTTGGAGCTGCTGGAGCTACTGGAGCTACTGGGACTGCTGGGGCTACTGCAGCAGCTGGAACTGCTGCTGGAGCTACTGCAGCAGCGACCACTACTGGGGCTGCTGGGGCTGCTAGAGCTACTGGAGCTACTGGGACTGCTGGAGCCGCTGGAGCTACTGGGGCTGATGGAGCTGCTGGAGCCGCTAGAACTGTCGGAGCTGCCAGTGGTCGCTGCTGTTGTCGCCGCTGTCGTCGTTGCTCCATGTGTGGCCACTGCTGTTGTCGCCTCAGGTGTCACTGCTGCCGTCGTTGCCTCAGGTGTTGCCTCGCTTGAATAGGTGCCACTTGTAGAGGAGTCGCTTGAGGAAGAGCCGCTTGAGGAGTAGCCGCTTGAGGAGGAGTCGCTTGAGGATCTGCTTGAAGAGCTGCTTGTAGAACTGCTTGAAGAGCTGCTTGAAGGGGAGCCGCTTGGGAAGTTGCAATCAGAGCAGATCGGAACTGGAAATTAACAAATATGCAAACATTATTATATACTTAAATTGCATTATGCAAGTGTTGTCAGGAGGACGAGATTTCATGAGGTAAAACTTTTTTAAAATTATATTTGATCAATTCGGTTGTATTCCATAGTGGCGTATAGTGAGGCATCGCGAATAAACAACTTTTCGAGAAAATCGGGTTTGAAGAAATACCAATTCAAAATCGAGTTGTGTAAATCAGACATTCATCATATTTTGTAAATGATGTGAAATTTCAGTAGTTAACTAAATAGATTTTATTTCTATATATTTTTCAAAGTAAATAAATACATAATAAATATTGTTGGCAAACTGAAAACAATAAGTATGCGTCACTATGGAAAACACACAAAACGCAACACCCTAACCTAATATTAACATTACGCCACCTCGATCGCCGTGTAATCCCTATGGCGTTACTTTTCGTCGGCTTCATTCCATAGTGGCGTATAGTTCACGATACGTCACTATGACATGTAGCGAGGTGTACGCCACTATGACATAATTTTTTTTTCATTTTTGCCTATATTTCTTAATTATAAAATGTGTATACAAAGTGGCGTATGGTCGATACGACACTATGGAATACAAAAAATGTCACTTTGTAAGTATACGCCACATTTAATTAATTAATTACTAATTATTTAGATAATCATGACTGATGAGACTTAGAAAAATTGAAAGAGAACATCATTAAAAACATATGCCAATTTTCAAAAAAATTACCAAAAATCACTATACGCCACTATGGAATACAGCGGACAGATTAACCAAAGCATAATTTAATTTGTAAAACGAGCAGCAATATGGACAATATATTTTCAGTGTCCGGCCCAATACTCTGGAATATTCCGCCAAAGGAGGTTAGGTTAGTATTATGACCGAAGACGATGTTATTATTCATTTATTGCCGATTCTCGTATTTTCTTATAGTTTAGCAGGAAGGAGGGCCTAGCCTGCCCCCTCAGCATTGCACTGTCTACAGTGCCAAAATCAAAAAAAACATTAACCTCCATTGCAGCTTATTAGCGCTATTGACCATGACCTTTTTTATGATGTTTCCTAGGTAACGAAGCATCCAAGAAGGCGAGAACTATTCTTTATTTGAGTTCATTTTACATGACATCATTTTCATTGAAATCGGAGCACTTTCAGTTTTTGACCCATTATGTGGCCAAAAAACTGCCCCCTCGCACTCATAACTAATGCACGATATGCTGCATATAGGTCAAACTATACTTTCTTCTCAATCGACCTCAATTGACCCAAAATGACACTTTTTGATAACATAGCTTATCTTTTTACGCATGTTTTCTGATCTAGAAACGTTGATTACAAGTATATTTCCGAATGTGCACCTAGACCCTATTACTCTCTGCTACGGTGAAGCATATTGGCTTCACTACTTATCAGTCCTTTGTAACAAACGTACTAACACTTACATCGTACTTTTGAGGTTGTGCTTTATGTTAACTTTCCCAAAACACGAAATGTAAAAATTATAGATGATTATAAGAGGAGCTAATGTTATTTTAATAATACTAGTCATATATATCGATGAGCAAACAAAATAATATCTTACTATCACAAAGTGTTCCGGTATATCCAGCAGCACATTCACAGGTGAATCCATTGACTCCGTCAATACAATTCCCATACACACATGGATCACATTCACATTCGTTAATATCTGAAAATCAAAAGGGGCCATTATTTATCAGTATATGTTAATCTGGACACAAAACATGGCTACTTGAAAATCACATCAAAATTAATGAATACAATAAAAGGCAAAATTGACTCGTTGCTGTAACATAATTTAAATTCCTCTCACCTAAAATCGTCGGCCGTCTTTCATAGTGGCGTATAGTGGGGCGCCGCGAATAAACAACTTTTCGAGAAAATCGGGTTTGAAGAAATGCCAATTTAAAATCGAGTTGTGTAAATCAGACATTCATTATATTTTGTAAATGATGTGAAATTTCTGTAGTAAACTAAATAGATTTTATTGTTATATATTTTCCAAAAGAAATAAATACATACTATTGCTGGCAAACTGAAAATAAATCTATACGTCACTATGGAAAACAAACAAAACGCAATGCCCTAAAACAAAACGCAATACCCTAACCTTACGTTAACCGTACGCCACGCCACCTCGGTCGCCGTGTAATCCCTATGGCGTTACTTTTCGTCGTTCGTATTCCATAGTGGCGTATAGGTCCGATACGTGTACGCCACTATGACATACGATGTTTTTCATTTTTGCCGATATTTCATAATTATAAAATAAAAAGTGGCGTATGGTCGATACGCCACTATGGAATACAAAAAATGTCACTTTGTAACTATACGCCACATTTAATTAATTACTAATTAATTAGCTAATTATGACTGATGAGACTTAGAAAAAATGAAAGAGAGCATCATTAAAACATAATGTGCCAATTCGTCGGCTGTATTCCATAGTGGCGTATAGTGATTTTTTGAAAATTGGCACATCTGTTTTTAATGATGTTCTCTTTCATTTTTTATAAGTCTTATCAGTCATAATTAGCTAATTAATTAGTAATTAATTAATTAAATGTAAATCCCATAAAAAGGAGAGTTGCAGCTGTCCAAGTTATGAATGAATTAATGCACTATTTGTTCAGTTTATGACAAATAATATAAAGCAGTATATAATTTGTAGACAATTTTATGGGGGATAGGAAACCAATTTAATTACTTCAAAGCGGTTTGATGATGCAACATTACTGAAGGGAGAGTTGCAGTTATCCAAGCGCGAAGTTATAAATCACGGTTGTTTGATGTGATCCTTTATTAGTTTTTCAAACAAGACATCATGCACAACACAATTTTTAGGCTTAAACAGCTTAAAGCCGTATAATACCAATGTATACAAATGCTTTTTTAAAGCTTTTTTGGATATAAAATGTATCTATTTATGACAAGGTTGGTGGCGCTATTTAGATACTGGAAATTACTCTTTGATGAAATATGTTTATAAAATTTCTTTGTTGCTTGTTTCACCTATTCCATCTGTTTAAATGGCAGTATTGATTATCTACCCCTTGCAAATTAAAAAATATGATTTATGATAAATAGCGCCATCTATAGTTTGCATTTTCTTAATAATGAAGCCAATTCTATATATATCGAACAACTATTTGTTCAGCTACATGACGAGCTTCTTTCAATGTTACAAAAATCGGATGTAGCGATTACTGTGTAGACTAAATGTATCAATGGAAAGAGATCCATACCTATCCCATGATACCAATCTACAGATAAATAACAGGGGATGGTAACCCCCTCGTTTATGGTGGTTGGAAACAAGTGGATCTGATGTATACAGTAACCCCGGGGAGGGGCCACTCCCATTGTGGCCTGTACACCATCCGCGAAAATCAATTTTTGAAAAGCACCCTAAGCAAGGATTTAACCCTTGGCTAAAACGATACCCTAAACAGGATGGTGTACATGCCAAAATGGGAGTGAGCCCCCGGGGACATTAGCCCATATACACAAGACAATATACACAGCTAACCACCTCAATTTTGATAATATTACAAAATCACTCCTTTGATACTCTGCAAGTCACTTGTCAGCATAAGTAAATGTGCAAATGAAAATTCAATTCAACATTAGCAATCACCTCAATTTTGAAACATTAGAATTGCATAAACCTTGAAAATTTTGTTTTTGAACGCTTATCTAAGCATAATCTTTCACTTACTAATTTCACAATAGGATCCAGTATAGCCATCAGGACATACACATCCAGAAAAACCTCCATTGTGACATTGGCCAGGATTATACCCATTGTTTCCAGCTCCATTTCCACATCCAAATCCAATTCCATATACACATCCTGGTCCATATGAAGAAATAGGAGCGGCTGTAGCAGTTGCTACAAGTAGCAACAAGACCAACATTATTGAGTTATACATCCTTGAATCATATAACTCCTCTAAGCCAGTCCAGTCTTTGTCTCTAAAATGTAAAAGAAAAACATATATAACTAATAACCAAGCAATCACAAATATGGTTTTTCAAATCGTTATAAACTTGTTACAAAACGTGTTTTGGTTTTGGTAAAACGATTTAATTAGAGAGGCATTCTTTTTTTTAGGGGGGGGAGGGGGGGGGGGTGCGATTCGGCTTTGGCTGTTGGTACCAGCGAGGGGAGACAGGGGTGTGTTTGCATGGTTTGCGGATTGGGAGATTTTGGGATTGTTTAGTACATAATGTATTGTTTTTATAAACATTTTCAGTGCATTGATTCATCTATTTAAAAGAATGAAATGAACGGTACTTTGTAAAAACAAATTAATTATTCTTGTCTTCTATACTATCAATCATAACAGTCTTACCCTTGTTTAAAAAATTTTAAAATCTAAAAAATACCCCTGCAAAATAAAACAAATTATAATTACCCCTGTTACAAAATCAAAAATTAATTAACACCAAATAAACCGATGACGCTGTGAAGCTTTGGCTGCTGGTTCCAGCTAGGGGAGACAGGCGTATGTATGTAACCAGCTCCAACAAAACCAGAAATAAGTCGTCCGGCATATTTTTGACTTGTAGACCTTTAAAGATGACATTCCCACATAAAGTCAAATTTCGGAAGGTTTATTTATTCAATTATTGACTGTTGCACTACGATAATCCCTATTCAATCCCGTGTAAGGCAGGAAACAAATCAGCACATTACTTAGACTAGCAATTTGGCAAAAATATCAATGTATTTACAAAATTGTCCATATCTTGAAAAGTATTGATGCTATGTATATAATTTTGATACCATTTTGAAGCTTATTGTCCCGTGGTTACATTTTTATTCAAATCATGAAATGTTAAAAATGCGTTTTGTCGGAACGAGTCACATATTATGTAGTTTTTATAAACATTGGCAGTGCAATTATACATCTGTTTAAAAGAATGAAATTAAAGGTACTTTGTAAAAGCAAAATAATTATTCTTGTCTTCTATACTATCAATCATAACAGTCTTTAATATTAAACAATCCTCACTACAATAAATACAAAGTTATTTCAATCCGAAACGGTCCTTTCATACACCTCTCCACTCAAACACATTGTATTTTGCAATTAATCATCATCCCCTCTTCCCTAAAAAAAATCATTCTATTACAAAATCTAAACACCATGGGATTCACCACATCACGACCAAGCTCACATAGGGCGCCCCATTCCTAAAGTTTCCTAATTTATTCATAAATAAATAGTGCCCTCAATCAGCAACACGGTAGGATGTAAAAGTATATCGAGTTGCAAATTCGCTGTCGTAGTGCACGTTAGTAACCATTGGTTACTGCTCCAAGCCTGGGCTCAAGCACCTGTTCCGAATTTTGATATGCCATAGGCTTTGTGTTGTGATCATTTCGATCAGTGGTTCGTAACAAGGAAAGCGTGATCCAGTTGACCTGGCAACGGTCATATTCTAACGTGCACTACGACAGCGAATGAATTCGGAGTCCTGTGCTGTATAAAAGCCAACTGTTACCGCTAAAACACATCGTGTGTGACAATTCAATCGATCAATGTCTATGAATACATAGTGCTCCTACTGAAAAGAGGAAGCATACCACCATTGGTACAAGCGCGGATATGGCCACAACACATAGCAAGAGAGATTATGCAGGTTTTTTTTTAAATTTCATGCTTTATTAATAATAACTGTATGTAAATTGTTTGTACATTTCTACGTCATTCAGATAGTTTTACATGTAGGTCTAGTCTAATTTTTATACTGTCAGTAGGCCCTATATATATTACAAATTCATGTAAATTCCTTATTTTTGTCTAAATACACAGCTTTCGGCTGAACCATTAGCAAGCTATGTTAACACATTTATGACAATGACATAGGTGCCAAAATCTGAATTTTGATGATATTTACGATCGTCCGGATGAGCAAATCACTGAATGGGCCTTTAACGCTTACCCCTAGATCGATCCCACCGACAACTCTATTTCACTTTTTCTCAATTTAAAATCAAACCATAGCCAAGTTATATAGAAATCAATAGCTAAGCGCACTCTATTTTTTATTCAAGACCAATTTATTATATTTTGGCTGCTGCTCCAAAAATACTAAATAGATGTAGGGGTCATTTCTTGAGTTAAATATGTGACTGTTTTGAAAACACACGCTGGTTCATTTGAGTGAGCTTGAACTGGGTGAACACCAGATCAGATCTGGTGAACACTAACTATACAGCTCTTTGCAGAATAACATAAACAACAGCACAGTTAAACTTTGTGTCTGGTGCCATTATGCTTAAAGTACATTTTAATTGTTAGTTCAACTTCAAACATACGACTCCTAAGGTTTGTGGGAACTGCAGAAGCCAAAATAATTATAAAGCAAGCCTGGAACATTCTAAATGTTATACATGTATCAGAATAATTATTTTGCCTTTCATTGTGCAGTCTCACAAATTTGGTTACAAGTTGTTCTTTCAGTTTGTAATACAGGATAATTAATATAGACCCATCTAGGCTGATGTTGTTGGGAAAATGATTTGCTTGTTATTTAGGCCTATAATAGCTGTCACCATTTATTAGTTTCTGTCATCTTTACATATGTACACTACAGTTAGTACTTAGACTTCACGTGGCAATACCTTTGGGTTGGGAAATGGAAAACATGTATTATATTCATATTACAAAAATGAAACCAACAAGTCCAATTGGTATCCTTGTAATTAAGTATTCACTTCTTTTTGCCTAATTTATCTTCTTACTTAATACGCGGATTTAGGGTTTCTCTACCGGAAGTCAATTTGTGCCGAAATTCCTTCCCACAATACAATAAGTGTTTTGCATAACTCCATGTCATTTAGAGTGAAATAATACTATTGTGTCTTACCTTTATTTATCTTTGGTGAGTCTTCTTATGTTTAGTCTCTTGCACTTGCCCGAAATCACTGTTAACCAAACTTGATCCGTCCTAGGTAACAATACAAAGCGAACTGAAAAATACAGATACGGATATTTATTAAATAAGGTGAAAATATAGCAACAGATGTGGATTTTTTGCCAGGTGTTTATACAATTTGATTGACAAGATCACTTCGTACGCTGTTATAATGTTGCACCGCCCCACTGGGCGGTGCAAATAGGATATATTTCTAATACATACTTAATTATGTGATTTTCTCTCTCCTGGTTGGTCGAGAGCCGGGCAAATGACAGCAACAGCTGTGGATTTTTGGCGTGCTGCGCTGTTCATATAGGATCTATATCAAGTACATACTTGATTATGTGATTTCCTCGTTTCTGATTGGTCGAGAGCTGGGCAAATGACAGCAGCAGCTGTGTTTTTGTTGCCAGCTGTCTATACTGCGTAATTCGTCGGGTGTATTACATAGTAACGTATGTTGATTTTTGTCATTTTTATGAAAATTGGGCAATGTATTTTAAATAGTGAGTAGTATAATATTACCAAGATTTGAAGCTCAAGTTTGCATAATTAATTAGATAATTAATATGCAAATGACGGATGTTGATATATTACATTACCCGACGTTTTACATAGTGGCGTATCTAAACATCCGTCACTATGTAAAACGCTGTTTGCTCGGAAAAACAACTAAATTGTATGGCGTATCTGTCACATCCGTCACTATGCAAGAACATTATTTTTCAATTTGAACGTACGTAATTCAATATTGTTCATTGAAACCTACATGATTTCTTGACGGATGTTGATGACTGGGTATAAACCAAAAACATTTACGTAGAGCAAAAATTCAATGGATCATTATTTTAGTAAAATATCACTTTTAATAAATGTTTAATGGTTCGAGTTGATTCGACAATTATTTAGAGACATTATTTCAAAGCTTTACAATATAAAAGGGATGATTAAGTAATAAAAAATGAAAATATGATCCTTTTTAAGGAGTAGGTTATTGAAAGATGATCAAAATATGTTCAGAGGCGTTTAGAGGCGGCTCCAAATTTACAGATAATACAGTGTAAATTGGTAAAAACTGAATACAATCATTGGCGTTTTGTAAAAAGAAGTTACAGCATGTGTGATTAGCTATATCATGAGAGTGAGTACTAGTAAGATCAGGAGTAAATACTCAAATACAATATGCCATGTATGTCGTAGGCACTCGTGACGAGTCGGTTTTATCGTGAAAAAAGCGTTTAATAATAAGCGTAAAGAACCGACGGATGCTTCGAAGTCCTTCCTTGATCCGACTTTTATGCGCAAGACATAGTGACGGATGTGTGACGGATGTCCATAGATCAACACGAGAGACCAGATTAGCGTGCGCAATATTAGACACGCTTCGCTGGACACTACTTCAGGAGTAAGTGCGAACCTGTCGCCAATCTGATAACCTGGACACCCAAACGTGGAATAAAAAACCCTGGTAGACCACCCCTCACATATGTAGATGTACTCAAGCTGGACACTGGACTAGAAGCATCTGACCTTGGAACAGTCCATACAACCACCCCCTCCCCCAATGTTGACGGCTGTATGTGGGTTTTTGACCAAAGTATACCTCATACTTGGCCATTTTAGGTCCCAAAGTGCCATTTTCTAGGCACTTCAAAATGGCATTTTATGATACCAATGCGCACGAAGTGCGCGAAAAAAATGCCATTTTGAAGTGCCCAGAAAATGGCACTTTGGGACCTAAAATGGCCAAGTATGAGGTATACTTTGGTCAAAAACCCACATACAGCCGTCAACATTGGGGGAGGGGGTGGTTGTATGGACTGTTCCAAGGTCAGATGCTTCTAGTCCAGTGTCCAGCTTGAGTACATCTACAGACTTGACATCTAATATGGAATACTTTTTCGCAAAATTACAAGACTGGTATTGTAGAGGTCTGCATAAACGGCACGGGCTAAATATTAGTTGGGGTATGTCGGGAGATGATGTAAAATAATTGTTTGGTAGAAAATGTGCTTTCCATTAGTTAACATTATGGCGCTCATAATGTAGTGAATTAGCCTAAAATGGCGGATTTAAGGAGACTGAATTTGATTTTTGTGGGGGTAAAATTTTTGAATTTATGCAATATTATTCTGAAATTATCAAATTCATTGAGGTTTGGAGCGATTTTACTGAGCCTAAATACAAATAGGTGTTCGTCAGAACTGAAATGCACATGTGATCTACCAGTTTGGAAAGTGGGAGGAGCTTTAAAAAATATGGCTCTTAAAAGTGGTACGCACTCAGGAAGTTTGAATTGTCCCCTGGGGCCAAATGTTATAAACTTACTGTACACAAAGTAACACTGTGAGTTCATTGGACAACCAGGAATCCACACACTGTTGTTTTGGTACCCTAAGTTTATAACATTTGACCCCAGAGGGCCATTCAAACTTCATGAGTACGTACAGCTTTTCAGAGCACCATTTTAAGCTCCTCCTCTGTTCAAAAAGTTGGTACATTGTAAGTGTATTTCAGCTTTGATGAATGCCAGTTGCTGACGTAGTTTAAGAACTATCACCTCACACCCCTAAAAATTTGATAATAACAGAACCATGTTGCATAAAGTCTGAAATTGTGTCCTCCACAAAGCTCAAATTCAGCCTCCTAAATCCGCCATTTTAGGCAAATTCGCTACCTTATGAGCACCATAATGTAAATATATGGAAAGCACAATTTCTATCAAACAATTATATTACACCATTCCCCGACACACCCCAATTAATATTTCGCCCGTTCGGTCTATGCAGACTCCGTCCAGACCAGTCTTGGAATTTTGCGAAAAATATTCCATATTAAATGTCAAGTCTGTACATATGTGAGGGGTGGTCTACCAGGGTTTTTTATTCCACGTTTGGGTGTCCAGGTTATCAGATTGGCGACAGGTTCGCACTTACTCCTGAAGTAGTGTCCAGCGAAGCGTGTCTTTCTTTCTCTGATCTTCTCTGGTAGTCTTGGAAGGTCTCAATACAGCTCTTTGTTGTTTATATGCTGCTTCTAATGGATGTTGTACACTGCCCTAAGCATTCGAGTGTAACAGCCGTCCAGCTCTTTAGATAGTTTTGGAGTTATGGTCCAGGCTTCGCATCCATATGTTATTCACATACTCCACTGTTGTATTGAAAACCCGCAGTTTTAATTTATTTGGTAGGGCAGGCTTCCATTTTTTACTGGCTGTTACATGCTCCCCAAGCAGCTGCCTTACGTGTGTTGACATCATGCTCTGTCCTAGCCAACTTCCGACTCTTCCGACTGATGTTTCGACCCTTTGCAGCAGTTTCTGAGCTTGTTTAATTTCTTCTGACAGGAGAGCGATGTCATCTGCAAAAGTCCAGATCGGTTACCACTTCTGCCCCAACTCGTCTGCTCTTTCTCCTTTCTAGATGGAATCCAAGTGCATTGTATACGTCAATTTGGGTGAATTTGGTCCAAACGGCTTATAAAGTTTAATTTTACACGGAAGGGGAGACGAAAATGGACTGTGCAAATAAATAATTAATTATGAGCGTAAAGGGGTGGGAATGGGGTGGATTTTGCTTAGGCGAAAGGGGAACAAATAATATTTATAAAATCGTCGGCTGTATTCCATAGTGGCGTATAGTGATTTTTGGTCATTTTTTTGAAAATTGGCACATATGTCTTTAATGATGTTCTCTTTCATTTTTCTAAGTCTCATCAGTCATAATTAGCTAATTAATTAGTAATTGATTAATTAAATGTGGCGTATAGTTACAAAGTGACATTTTTCGTATTCCATAGTGGCGTATCGACCATACGCCACTTTTTATACACATTTTATAATTATGAAATATCGGCAAAATGAAAAACATCGTATGTCATAGTGGCGTACGCGTATCGGACCTATACGCCACTATGGAATACGATGTTTTTCATTTTTTTCTATATTTCATAATTATAAAATGTGTATAAAAAGTGGCGTATGGTCGATACGCCACTATGGAATACGAAAAAGGTTAGGGTATTGCGTTTTGTTCGTTTTCCATAGTGACGTATAGTTTTATTGTCAGTTTGCCAGCAAAAGTATGTATTTATTTCTTTTGAAAAATATATAACAATAAAATCTATTTAGTTTATTACAGAAATTTGACATCATTTACAAAATATAATGAATGTCTGATTTACACAACTCGATTTTAAATTGGCATTTCTTCAAACCCGATTTTCTCGAAAAGTTGTTTATTCGCGGCGCCCCACTATACGCCACTATGGAATACGGACGACGAAATAACAAGTAATTAAAAAAACAAATAAATAAATAAAAATTGGTATAGAAAATTATAATTAATTTTACACAGGGGTGTTCAAATAAATAGTTATGAGTTCTGGGGAGAGTGGGGGTACAACCGCTGCGCCAACTCGCTCTAATATTACTACATATTACACCTCTTTTTAGCGAACAGTTGTTTCAAAGTTGAGAGTATTTACTACTGGTGATGTTTTGAAGGGTTCAAGCAAACTAACCAAAGTGTTAAATAATAGTTACGATGTCATCTGAATACCTACTTTCCCATGGTTGTTCCTACTGATTTCTTTATGTAGAGTTATACAAAAGGTAACAAATAAGTAGAGATTTTGTGAAATTCTACTGTATGCTTCGATCTTACCGATATTTTAGCACAATAGTACAGACTTGACATTTAATATGGGATATTTTTTCGCAAAATTACAAAACTGGTCTGATAGGGGTCTGTATAAACCGCAAGAGCTAAATATTAATTGGGGTGTGTCGGGAGATGGTGTAGAATAATTGTTTGACAAAAATGTACTTTCAATTAGTTTACATTATCGTGCTCATAATGTAGTGAATAAGCCTAAAATGACGGATTTAAGGCGACTGAATTTGATTTTTGTGGGGGGGCTAAATTTCTGAATTTGAGCAACATTATTCTGATATTATCAAATTTATTGAGGTTTGAGGCGGTATTTACAGAACCTAAATACCAATAAGTGTTCTTCAGAACTGAAATGCACTTGTAATCTACCAGTTTTGAAAGTGGGTGGGGCTTTACAAATATGGCTCTCAAAAGTGGTACGCACTCAGAAAGTGTGAATGGCCTCCTGGGGCCAAATGTTATAAGCTTATTGTACACAAAGAAACAGCGTGAGTTCATTGGACAACAAGGAATCCACGAAGTTGTTTTGTACCGTAGGTTTATAACATTTGACCCCAGTGGGGCCATTCAAACTTTCTGAGTACGTACCACTTTTAAGAGACTTGTTTTTAAGCTCCTCCTATGTTCCAAAAATTGGTACATTGCAAGTGTATTTGAGGTGTGATGAATGCCATTTGCTGACGAAGTTTAAGAAATATCACCTCAAACCCCTATAAATTTGATAATAACTAAACAATGTTGCATAAAGTTTGAAATTGTGTCCCCTACAAAGCTCAAATTCAGCCTCCCTAAATCCGCCATTTTAGGCAAATTCGCTACATTATGAGAACCATAATGTAAACTTATGGAAAGCACATCATCTATCAAACAATTATTTTACACCATCTCCAGACACACCCTAATTAATATTTAGCCCGTACGGTTTATGCAGACTCCGTCCAGACCAGTCTTGGAATTTTATGCAAAAATATTCCATATTAAATGTCAAGTCTGTAGTATGCACCCTAATAAAATGTATATACTTATATTGTCTTTGTATTATTTATGAATTGATTTGTAAATTCAATGTATCTTTTTTAATGAAAATAACGATATAGGGAAAAAGTTCAAGTTAACATGTACGGTGCTTGTTAACAATATTATATTGAAAGACATCAAAAGAGACATCAAAAGTAGATTAAATCAACGTGTGTGAGAAACGACAACAGTTGTTAGAAATGCGTTTTTAACGATGCTTTGCATCAAAAGATAATATGAATGACGACATTAAAACTCATTAATGTTGCTATAAATAAAAAAATAATGAGATCATTTCAAACAAATGACAGTTTTTACAGGATCTCATGACTTCAAAACAAATTAAATCTGCGTGCTAATTGAGCTTAGCAAATCGACTGTCTGTCAACCTAGAAATTAAATTGAGAATAAAATACAGCACTTGTTTGAAATGTACCATAATTACTTTTTTTACCATTTTATAAATGCTGCTAAAAATATAGTTCAAAACACTTTTAAATAAAACCCAGGTTTGATATAGTGAGCTTGATCAATGAAAGTTTTTCGCTTTGTGTTTCAAACTGTAAAAAAAGGCTCCACAATTTATTACAATATTTAATGTGTGCCTTTTTAGTTAACTCTTTTTAAAACTTGGTCATATTTAGTAAAGTCGTAAGAATATGAAGAACGCAGACAATGTATAATAATAATAATAATAATAATAATGAGGCGCTTGTATAGCGCAGAAATACCTTTAAAAGGCCTCTAAGCGCTTTACAAAAATATACAACCAATACACAAAATTAAAAATTATAAAAAACAATGATAAAACAAAAGTTCAGAGAGTGAAACCAGCACTCATAAACATGACCATACGATAAAACGTGATTTAAAAAGCTAACATAGTATAGGTCCAAAACATACAATATACATATGACTTAAAAAGAACATGAGCAATCTGAAAAGAAAGATTGCACAAAATTGATTCATGCATGGCATCCAGGCAGCAGACGAGTTGGAGAGAGCAAAAACAGACCATCACCTCCGTGGAACGGACAAGCCGAACGGATAGAAAAAACCGACAGAGGTGAGAAAACTAAAACGTCTGCTTAACTGGATACCACGCACAACATAGCAGCAAAACACATATAATTTAAACAGTTGGGTTGATAAAAAGATGAGTTTTTAACAGTTTCTTGAAGGTGGCAAGTGACGCGGCATTCCTAATCTGCTGAGGTAACCCATTCCACAACTTAGGTGAAGAAACTGAGAAGGCACACTCTTCGTACGTTGATGTTGCTACAGTCCGTGGTACTTCAAGGAGAGAAAGGGACGACGACCGAAGCGAGCGGCTCGGTTTGTAGGTGTTAAGAAGTTCTTTCAGGTAAGGTGGAGCTAGTCCATTAAGCGATTTGTATGTGATCATGAGGATTTTGAAGACAATGCGATCTTTCACAGGAAGCCAGTGCAGCTCATTTC
>NC_092637.1:46674806-46699941 GCF_039555335.1 Amphiura filiformis
AAAGGATGCATTACGTAACCAAATTAAATCGGCATACTCCCCTCGAACATGTTGAAGGACGAGCAAGGTCTGCTGACCTTTTATAACGAGAGGCAAATTATGTACTACGCATGTTTGTGCGTAAACACACTTGATTGTCATATACGCGTACTGTGTTCGCATACGTTTCGCAATTTGAATAGTATGCTATAGGCTATAATGCGCAATGCGTTTTGGGCGTTTAAACGTTACAAGTAAAATGTGTTGGAGATGTTTCTGCATAATATTATGTGTATGCACTAGTAAATGTCATATGCGTACAAGGTTTGGCAAGTCTTGTGTTGATTATTATATACGTGCGCGGTTCGCGTGGTGCGTATGTATGTGTATACACTCGCGTATGTCATTGCGTATACTGTTCAGTAAGTCATGCATTCAGCATTATGTGCGTGCGCAGGCGAGGAAATGCGTATTCATGTTTATTCACTCGCGTATATCCTACGAGTACACTGCGTACAATGATCGCGCGTCGGCATGCGAGGTGGACAGGTGTATCTTGTCACGCGTGTGTTTGGCGCGTGCGTTATCAACAATAATTATTATGAATACTGCCCTGATAATTCTGACACATTGAACCTAAACTACGCAAAAAAAGTTTCTTTATGGTTAGGTAATTTACCCACTATTAAAATCTAGCGACCAATTGTGTACGTTTTCTAAATAATCGCATCGGGAGATTGTCCTGCGCATTTTGACACCTCAATCACTACCCTACGACACTCCTGAGAAAAGATATGAATGTTTAAGTAACACGAAGTCGAAAAATTAACATTGCAAAGAAGCCTATTCAATGGTTTTAGAGCTGATTCACTGATCCAAGACGGTTTCATTATTCCCGCCTTTTCAATTTTAATTTAAAGCATTTTAATTGATGCATGTTGGATAATCCTTTGCTTATTGTGCAGATGAATGATCAAAGACAAAGGTGAGTGGGTACTAAGACATTTACGTTTTGAGAGATGGATTTGGAAAAGGGATTCAAAACAGGTCATGATTATCAGCTGCATTCCTGGAAGCAGAAGGAATTGAGACACTTGAGTGGCCCTCCAGAAGCCCTTATCTTAACCCCTTGGAGAACCTTTGGGATCAGCACAAGAGACGAGTCAACAAGAAGATAAAGGCAGATACAACAGTGGTGGGATTGCGTCGCATCGTTATCAACGAGTGGAACTGGGTTGAGCAAGGTAACATTCGACGCCTCGTTAGGAGCATGAGACGCCGCGTGGCTGCTGTAAGGGAAGCCAACGGTGGACACACAAAGTATTGAAAGACTGGTAAAGAAAGAGATTAATCTCAAGTGAAGTTGGAAGCGGCAGTATAATACCTGAAATGTGCTCAGCAATTAAACAGCAAAATGTTATCTGCATAGTTGTTGTTTTTTGTGTTCTTTTATGCTGAAAACTTGAATAGGCCTTTTTGCAATTTTCATTTTTCGACCTCGTGTTACTTAACCATTCATATCTTTTCTCAGGAGTGTCGTAGAGTAGTGATTGAGGTGTCAAAATGCGCAGGACATTCACCCGCATGCGATTATTTAGCAAACGTACAAAATTAGTCGCTAGATTTTAATAGTGGGTAAATTTCCTAACCATAAAGAAACTTTTTTTGCGTAGTGTACTTAATACAAGCAATACTATAGTATATACACGCTTTACGTATGTTTAAAAAAACTTTTTTGGTGTACACCAAAAAAGCCTTGTTTCTTCAAAATAATGGACTTTGAAAAGTCCACTTCGAAAAAATGTGTTGTTTATTGTTTTATGGTAATATTACCTACTATTTTTTGAATAAATTTTGAGTCTGACGAGGAATTTGTGTGCGAAGTGCAAATATCCAGATTTGAGGATGACGAGCACAATATGAGAAAAGTGCGAGCAGAGGTTGAAATGATTTAACAGATTCATGTTCTAGACATAACTGAAAAACATAAACTAAATAATTTATGTATGGAGTTATCAATACAAGTTTCGTTAATTGGCATAAGATATTATATATTATTATATATATATATATATATAGAAATTAACACGCAACTATGAAGTAAAAATTGTTTAATTAAACCTGTAGTACTCTTCCAAAGTATACAATCATGACATATGTTTTGTTAAATTACTTTGAATGTGATGCAACTTGCACTTTTCAAGGTTATGACGTGGAACATTAACCGCGTAGATCGGCTGCAACTGATCATCACCATGCGATCTGTATGATTATGTTGAACTTATTCCATGGATGATAGTAACCTTTATGTTACAAATTTATAATTAATCTAGAAAACGGCTGTTGAGCGATTAAGAACACATGTTCACGATCATTTTGAAGTGGATGCCGGCACTGCAGTAATAAAATGTCTGCCTGGTATAGTTAAAGTTTTGCACTTTCGGGTTAAAACACATTAAGGTTGAGTTTAAGTAATATGAGACTTTTTTGTAGAAAATAACGCATCCATGTGTCTAAAAAAGTTTTTTTGCCTTGTACTTAACTGTCATTGTCCGCCATTCGTATAATTATGTTTCGTTACTGTATTTTGCGTTAAATTTGCATAGGGATCGCCAATATATCGAGCCCAAAATGGTCAAGTCAATTCAATTTCCCCTGGGTACCCGGGGATGGCCGGTCGTAAACACCCCGGGTAAACACTTGGCCAGTCCCGGACCCTCCCTGGAAATATGGAAAGGTTTCTATACATAAACCATCATGCGCACTGTTTCCACCTCGATACATCTGAGCACACATTTTCCACCAAGAGCTTCCAAGCAGAGAGCAACAAGCAGTGAAAGTCTCCACCACAGTCTTTGATTACCCTACACGGTTGAGTGCATAGCTATGTGAGAGCTGTAGAGCTTCTAGCTGCAAAATTGGCCTCTTTGATTGGTTTATGTTGAAACCTCAAGTGTGCCCTTCATTCAATTCCTTACAATATTTGTCAAATTTTATGTCATTAAATGAAAATACACACTTACATTGTCCATATACTAGAGTCATTAGAATGAGCAATGGCCAATTCTCTTTAAGATCCAAATCGTATGCAAAAATTTTTGACTTTGCTAAAAGAGTGCTTAAAAATTCATATGCAAATCTTGAGCCACTCCCCGACCCACCCGGGACCAAAATCAGATCCAAACCGATGCAAATCCTGGGTATTCCACGGCCCTAGTTCCTGGCCCTGGGCATCGGATTATTATTATTATAAGCCTAGATCGTCTGGTTTTAATATCGCGGCGATCTTGTCATGTGGGATCAAAAAGCTTTGTATTGCACGGGGTGAGTTATAATATGAGGTTTCGTCGCCAAAAGCATAACCTAGGAAAGATCTTGTAAGCTATTATACTGTAGATCACCCGGTTGTTAAATTATATGATAGCTTATGATGTTGGGCCCGAGCATTGATGAAGATCTCAGCGTCACTGGATTTAGATGTTTTTGCTGACTCAGTATAAGTATGAACATTTAGCCCATGTCGACGAATTATGGAAGCTACATGTTGCGCATACATGGTAAAAGCTCTGGGGCAAATTATATACCCTTGTGGAACATCACAATTTAAAACAAATTTATCAGCCATTACTCTAGCAATAGAGACTCTGAAATGATGATTGGTTATACGACTAGAACCACTTTAGGGCTGTGCCGTTGATACCAAAGCCATGTTCTAAACGATGAAGCAGGGTATCGTGGTCAATGGTATCAAAGGCAGCAGAGAGGTCAAACATAATCAATCAGGAAGGCAGTCATATCATCATCAAGGGCAAGTGTAATTTTGTTGTACCACCACTACTATTAAGCATGCTTGTTTGTTTTAAATATTTTTACAAGGCACCCTTCATGCCTCGTAAAAAATATTTAAAACAAACCCAAATGATTAAAGAAAACTATAGATAAGATGTGACATAAAGCAAATCAACGGCATTGCCGTTACATCTATCAAGGATACGGCAATGGCAAATGTTCGATGTAGGCGTACACATTTTAAGCACATAACATTATAGGACATTTTTTGATGTCAATCCAAAATGCACGTTCAATTATGGGGCTATTCTGAAACAGCCGATACCCTTCCAACTTACCATGTTTTGAAAATCAAATGACCATCTATATCGTGTGATTAAATTGGTCAAACTTTTTGCGCAAAATTATTAATTTTGTTTCACGGGGTTCCCATTTTGGATATTATTTAACATCCTTTCAACGATTTGTGATTAATGATATTGTTAAATGCTCCAATATGAAAATAATTATACATAACTTGGAAAAGCTGCATGTTGACACAAGACATTGAATTCAATTTCATACATCAATTTTATATCATACAACTATAACTCATGTATTATTAATATTATATATCCACGGCAAACCCAAGCCCAAGTGCAAAGCATTCTCCCCGACTCATAAATGCGGGCATCCTTTCAGCAAATCACGGCACTGTTCACGGCCCATTTTATCTTTGAAAATGGGGCACCCTGCATCCCCTGGAACCTTGGAATTGAAAAACATGTATATCTGAACACCATCATAAATACGAACATTTAGCCCATGACGACGAATTATGGAAGCTACATGTTGCGCATACATGGTAAAAACTCCGGGGCCAATTATATTAAAAACTCCGGGGCAGCTCTATAAATGAGCTGCCCTGTTCATTTGATAATTCAACAACTCCTCCTATACCTTTGTACAGGAGCCAACCGTTGTTAATCCGTGATGAATCCACACTTTTACTGTAGCGTATACGCGAACGCGAGCGAGACTACGCGTTACGCGAGAGCGCGTAAAATTCGTCATGCCTGGAATCTTTGTGCGTATGCAAGCTTACAAGTTAAATTCAGTATTTTTCAGGTAGCGGCTAAACTTTGCCGTTTTATTCTGTAGTTTTATTACTGATATTAACAGAGAAATCATCGAAGTTTTTGTAAGACTTAGTGACAATGATTAACTGACATTTCCTCGTAAAATAATCGTGAATTATACGATTTTAGCTTCTTTTCGTTGTTGAAAGGATTCAATCATGTTTCACCGTTGTTCATCACCGTTTAACAACTCGCGTCCGGCGCTTCTGCGTGGTTTACTTCGCTTGGGCAGCTAAAGCTGCCCTCGCGAAGTAAACCACGCAGACGACGCGGCCGCATCGTTGTTAAACGGTGATGAACAACGGTGAAACATGATTGAATCCCTAATTATTTTGCCAAACGTTCTGACATACATAACTACAAGACACGATATGTAAATGACCTAAATATAACTAAAAATAAGAAAGGTCCCATTCTTTGGAATTCTTTAGATAAAAATCTGAAAGCTTCAAAATCTGTTAAACATTTCCGCAATCAATTCAAAACAAAACTGATCTCTCTATATAATTAATCTTTTCCGTTAGCACCCCCCCGTCCCTTGTCTTTTGGTTATGTTATGTGATGTTGATTTAGTTTGTTAATTTCATTTGATTTTAGGGAAAGGCTAACTTTCAGACCTTTTTGGTCCTCCAGCCTTTTCCTCCATATGTACCGTGTTTTATATATTATTTTTTATGTAATGTTATGTTATGGAAATAAAAATATGAATGAATGAATGAATGAATGAATAAATATATACCCTTGTGGAACATCACAATTTATCAGACATTACTCTAGCAATAGAGACTCTGAAATGACGATTGGTTATACGACTGGAACCCGGGACTGGAACCACTTTAGGGCTGTGCCTTTGATACCAAAGCCATGTTCTAAACGAGGAAGCAGGGCATCATAGTCAATGGTATCAAATGCAGCAGACTGGTCAACCATAATCAATCAGGAAGGCAGCCATATCATCATCATGGGAAAGTGTGATATCATTCTTTACTTTAAGCAATGCCGTTTCAGTACTATGCTTAATTTTGTAACTATACTGTAATAGTTCTTCAAGGTCGTTTGCCTGCATGTGCTAATTTACCTGGATGATGGCTGCCTTCTCAATTATCTTACCCATAAAAGCTGTATTTTGAAACAGGCCTGTAAGTCTTAAATTCATTCCAGTCCAAAGTGATCTTTTTAAGGACTTGAATCACAGTAGCAGCAAGATTTAAACATCGTCCTAGACAAAACACTTTTGGACCGAGTGAAACATACCAAATTTTTAGGTGTCTTAATAGATGAAATCCTCACCTGGAAATGTCATATTGACTGCGTTTCCAAAACTTTGTCGAGAAATATTGGTATCATGAACAAATTAAAACACTTTATTCCTGATCGAATATTACATACCCTATATTCTACTTTTATTTTGCCGTACTTCAATTATGGAATTCTAATCTGGGGGAATACATGTAAACTTTACTTACATAAACTGACCAAATTCCAAAAATGGGCAATAAGAACAATTTCTAACAGTCATTATAGAAGTCATAACCGACCTTTATTTGCCAAATATAACATTTTAAATATAGTAGATATGTACTCTCTTGAACTCGGTGTATTTATGTACAAGAATTCCATACATGAGCTACCTAATTCATGTAATGAGTATTTTACAAAACGTTCTGACATCCATGACAACCCGACAAGACGAAATAATGATCTCCAGTTAACAAAAAATAAAAGAGTTTTTTCCGACCATTCAATTCGAACGAGCGGGCCCATGCTTTGGAACTCCCTAGATAAAAAAAATAAAAACTCAAAGTCCATAAAACATTTCCGTAAACAGGTTAAACAAAATCTTATCTCTAAGTATAATTAGGCCATTCTCGAGCACTGTATTTTGTCATGTCTGTTAATCATTTTTTATTTATATTTGTGACCCATCACATCGAAACTTGCCTCATGCAACAAGTGAGGTGTCATTTTCAAGCTAAAAAGCAGCAGTTTATCCTAATGGTTAAATCTCCATTTTCATTTCTGCCGCGAGGTGGTCTGTTTCGATGTGATTTGTTGATTTCATAAGCTTTGTTTTGTTTCTTTTTTTCGTCAGGGAAAGACAGTTCTCAGGCCTTATTGGCCTTCCTGCCTTTTCCGCCATATCGTGTTTCTTTTGTACTTTATTGTAATTGATATATTTTTGATGTAGTTGTATATTTTTATATATGGAAATAAACGAATGAATAGCCTGCTTTAAATAATCAGGAACACACCACACGTGATAGAAATATTTGGGTAATCTGGGTAATTCTTGGTAAAACGACAGCAATATTTTGAAGCAATGCAGATGACACGATTTGTTGGTACAACCCATAATGATATTACAGACGTCCTTTTGCGTAAGCTTTCTAAAGCTAACTAAGTCATTCATATACCCCTACATATGTCATAGTACATTCTGGATTTCCAAATAAAATAGCGAAATGATACATTATATATTATTGAAAATAGTTGGAAGACGATTTTTTTACCCTAAAACAGTCGTTTCAAATAATGAGCTTATTTTTTCTATAACCCAACATGCTGTTAGGTGGTAAAATGTCAACACCATTGTAAGTTTAAACTGACCTTCAGCACAAAAATCAAATCCAACTAACCTTGAATGTTCGATGTGTAACACACATCTTCATCAGAAGAAGTCTTAGGATGTTGTGATGGACTTGCCCTTTTATTGACCATTAGCGACTTTCGGTCGAATGAGGGTGGGTGTTGTAGAGGGTTTGCAAGAGGCATGTTCTTCTCCCGCGTTACGTGGAAGTGGCAGCACCAGAACAAATGACGTCATTTCTGGATTTCAGCACAAGAGTCGAAGTGGTTACGTTCACTGTCCATTTGCATCATCGTATACGCATCAGCATACGTATCTAGGTTTTACTAAAGTACATAGTGACGTCATTAAACATCTTTGGTAATATTAGTATCAATTCATGTGTGCAAGTGGCGTCACTGTCATACTGTATTTTTAAGTTGTGGGAGAAGATGCATTTTAGTTGAAATCCCGTGTTTGACCCCTGCGTGACCTTTGACCACACAAGTTTCATGTGACATGTAGGGGCACGGTCAATGATCATTGTGACCAAGTAAGGTGAAAATCGATGTAAGCATGTGAGTGCTAGAGCAAATGTAATGGTTGACAGAAAGAAAGAAGAACCTGTAAGAAAAAGACACAGCTTCACGGCTGTGTAATAATAATAATAATAATAATAATAATAATAATAATAATAATAATAATAATAATAATAATAATAATAATAATAATAATAATATTAATTATTAATATATTATTACTACTACTACTACTACTACTACTACTACTACTACTACTACTACTATTACTACTACTACTACTACTACTACTACTACTACTACTACTACTACTACTACTACTACTACTACTACTACTACTACTACTACTACTACTACTACTACTACTACTACTACTACTACTACTACTACTACTACTACTACTACTACTACTACTACTACTACTACTACTACTACTACTACTACTACTACTACTACTACTACTACTACTACTGCTACTGCTACTAATAATACGCCTGATTTTCCTTCATTTTCCCCGAGATATACTAGAAATAGATCCTATTTGCGGTAAAACATCATTATTGCATCCAATGACGTTATCAATTAAGGGGGTACTACACCCCTGGCAAATTTTGTGCCTATTTTTGCATTTTTCTCAAAAATCAGCGCATTGGTGACAAATAAGATATGTATATTATAGGGGCGAGGACTACTACTACTGCACTGAAAATTCAGTAACTCAAGGTAAGTAGTTATTGCTTTATTGATCAAATATTGGTTTTCCATAATTTTTGAATGTAACTCCACAACTGTTGTATGTGCTGAAATAAAATTTTCAGTGCAGTAATTGTAGTCCTTGCCCCTATTATATACATATATTCCTTGTCACCAATGCGCTATAACTTTAGAGAAAAAAAAATGCACAACATTGGAAAATAAAGGCATAAACAGCACGCAGATAAACATTGTATTCATTATTTGACAACTGTTGTATGTGGAAATAAAATTTTCAGTGCAGTAGTTGTAGTCCTTACCCTATTATATACATATATAATGCGCAATAACTTTAGAGAAAAATGCAAAAATAGGCACAATATTGGACAGGGGTGTAGTACCCCCTTAAACCGTGCATAAACAGCACGCAGATAAACTACAGCTGTATTCATTATTTGCCCGGCTCTCGACCAATCAGAAACTAGGAAATCACATAATTAATTATGTACTAGAAATAGATCCTATTTGCACCGCCCATCTTATGACGTGATGTGTCAATCACGCCGTAAAAACAACTGTCAAAAAATCGACAGATGTTGGTATTATTTCGCCTTATTTCGCTTTGTGTTGTTGTCTCATACGAACCGAGTTTATTTGATAATTAATATATTTTAGCGGACACATTTTGGAGACAAAACGGAAGAAGACTCACCAGAGATAACTAAGGTAAGACATAATAATGTGGGTTTTACTTAAACTTGCCGACTCGTATAAAAAGAAAAAAAAGTAATAATGTGCACTCTTAAGCACGTGTATACCAATTGAATTGCTGGTTTCATATATGTATATTATTTAAACTCAGTATTATTTTAAATAGATGGTTTCAACGTTGATGATGACATTGTTGGAAATTAGATACTCAATAAGTGTGCCGTACATATAAAATGGGTATCGTGAAAATGTTCATGATTTTAATACAAACATTGTAAGGTTCACATGCTTAAACAGAAAGATTCATGCATATGTTTTGAATGATTTTTTTTCATGTACCATATATACCAACTATTAACTATTACCTCAAATTGACATTAATGTTTGTTTTAACCACACCTATTGTGTAAAATATTACTTTGTTTTTCTGCTTTTGTTGTCGTGTACGCTTTCGGATTACATTGTTATTTTGAAGTGTTATCCCCCTAGGTATATTCTAGCCTTTTGTCATTCCCTAACAAGCTGATGGAAGTAAATTTTAGATTTCAGTTACGTGAGTTATGTAAATTTCTGACTTCAAAACTCGAGGTGTGAAGGTACCTGCTCACTTGACAAAAGAAGTATATAAAATATTACGGCCCAAAATTCGCGAGAAACTGCACGGCGCCACTGACTTGTTTATACGGGATTTACTCATGAAAATAATCTAGAATCAAAATATACTACCCAGTGATTAAAGAGTTTAACTTCAACACTATACTATTTTTCGCTCACCTGGAACGTTTTCACTAGTTCGTCTAGCGTCTTCAGCAGATGGTGATGCTGTGATGATATCTTGTCAACAATTGGGATATCTCTCACGCTGAAGACGCTAGTCGAACTAGTGAAAACGTTCCAGGTGAGCGAAAAATAGTGTAGTGTTCAAGATAAACTCTTTAATCACTGGGTAGTATCATTTTATCTACCACTACGTATGAATATTCACTCGTGTATACTACCCAGTGTTGCCAAGAAGAAGTCGGCATAGTTGTGCATGCAATCACACAAAATCGGTTAAAATAATGATATACGGAAAAGAATTGGGCAAATTGCAGTCGCCCAAATAAAAATAATTGCTTCCAAGCGAAGCTAATTGCTCCATTCATTCGCTTAAGGCTACATGCTCTTTTTGGTTGAAATTTTTGGCGGGAAATAATCCCGCCAAAACATTAAAGTAATCTTTTCCCACAACTAAATATCATAGTCAGGAAATTAATGATGCATCTGGTAGCTTAGATCATAACTTTTATTATATTTAGTTGCAATTATCCCAGATAATTCTTGATTGTTTTTACAGAGTCTTCAATTGTCGAGGTTTTTGATCAAAAAACATCACTCGGTGTATTTTGAAACTCGTGGCATTAACTCTTCTCAAATTAGCCCCAAATCATAATTTATTATATGCGCGTTTAGCAAACACCAATGGAAATAATTGGACGTTGTTTGCGGAGCCTAAATTTGGTTTGATTTTATTTCACAATAATTCTAAGGTGAGAATTTTGACCTGACATTTCCTTTCTGAATTTCCAATTTAAATTCATTGATCTGTGATATTTTGAATAAATAAAGATTACGCTTACCTTTCTGCAACACTTCCCATTATCATTAAGCATCTGCTGATAACCAACATTTTAGCTGAAAACAGTCCCTTCATATCATTTTTGAACAAAATATGGTTCAAAAGTGCGTACACTACGCGTATACTGGCAGAGCGAGGTAATGAAGAGAGCTATTTAGGGTGGGGTATCTATTGTAAGCTATTAGGGTAGACATATAGTATATCTTCCCTCAAGTGACAAGATGTGTCAAGCAGGTGCACACATAAGGGCGGTATATTCAAACGGTATTGTCTGGATCATTGAGCATCGATTTCGCACGTATACACGGATGTGTGTGCTCCTCCCCAGGTTTTGACATGAATTACAAATGACGTCGTGAATGACCCAGCGTTTTCAAAATTAATCGTCGTTTATCACGAATCCTAAGAGTCGTACCAGTTCAATTCATCAAAATTAATTTGTATTAAATGAAAAACAAACAGACAAGTAGAATCATATGTTTTTCTATGACTGCATTCCTACCAAAATCTGATTTTCAGTACACTAGAAACGTGTTGATAAGTATATCTTTGAAAATCGCCGAATGTTAACCACAGTCACCGTGGCACAGTAGCCATCTTTAGCATTCATAGTGCAATTGGCAGTGGTTCGAACCCTGGTGAAAATTTTAGTATTTTTTATTCTTTTTACTAATGCGCTCTGCCGTTTTTCAAACACGCCCCTGAATTAAATTGATGGGCAAGTACCCTTAACAATATTTCGATTGTTACTCTGATTTTTAAAGTCATTGAGGCGCCCGGTGGCCTAGCGGAACGGGCACTGACTCATAATCGGAAGATTGCGGGTTCGAGCCCCGGTGACGCCATCGTGTTGTGCCCTTGAGTAAGGTGCTTTATCTCGATTACTCCTTTCCACCCAGGTGTTTAAATGGGTA
Source organism: Amphiura filiformis (assembly GCF_039555335.1). Classification (NCBI taxonomy): domain Eukaryota; kingdom Metazoa; phylum Echinodermata; class Ophiuroidea; order Amphilepidida; family Amphiuridae; genus Amphiura; species Amphiura filiformis. The sequence goes on from NC_092637.1 coordinate 46,686,734, forward strand.
CCGGCATTCTTAAATGCTGGGAAGGTAACAGACTCGCTGTAGAGGAGGTGTAGTGATCCCCCTATAGCAACATTACATGGAGAAGTCTGGCCCAATCGTCAATGAAAGAGAGATGGGCACTCCGATCGCTGTTTATACAGGATCGTCTCCTTTACATTTACCTTAAAGTCATTGAACATAATAATAAAACTTCCAAATTGCTTAGGCGAGAGTGGGAGTGAGAGAGATGAGAGGAAAAGATTAAAAGGATGAGGGAGGGAGGATAGGATATAGAAGGGGACAGGAGAGGAAAGACGACGAGAGGAATATGAGTAGAGGCGGTTGGAATTTGCCGATATTTACAGCATTTGAACTGTCACCAAAGACGCTATTTTTTCAAATTCACTTCAATTCAATTTTTTTTTTAAATAGTTTTCAGTTATAATGATCATATGGATACAATGTGCAAACTGCGTAGGAGAGTAAAATGCCACACAAAGAAAATATCGTCAGCCTGCTACGCTAATTGCATGTTTTAAATGTTTCTCATTTGGAATTTTGATTTTCTGAGTAATAAACCCATAATTAATCAAATTTCCAGCCGCATTCTTCATTAACTTGTGGAATACATCAAAAGAAATACTAATCTATTTTTTATGAAAATGTTATAACATGGTTTTAAGGGTATACGAGGTATTGTTGGTCGAAGTGCCAAAAAAAAATCGATTTTCATTATCTGAATCAATATATTATTGAAAAATAACACTTTGGTGTTTGGCAACAGTTCATTCTACAAATCATATACTTTGAAAGCTTGCTTAATTCATTGTTGTTCATGAGTTATGTACGTTTTACAAAAGTGTTGTTGTTTCAGCCCTCTTTACAACATAACTCAAGAACCACAGGACCTACAGAAGTATATCTGTGATCTTTGAATTATTCTACACGCTCGCTATGAATTGAGCAATGCAATATTTGCTAAAGATGCTGTGAACTATTTTTTTCCTGCTGATTCAACCAACAATACATCGTATACCCTTAACACTGTCAATCCAGACTTATGTACTTATCCAGTTATTTTGTCACCCCTGGCATATACAGTAAGCCAAAAAATTAAAGTACCAGTTTCGTTCACCTCCTGTATATCCTCAATAAAGACAGATATGTCATAATTGGAACCAGCAGCCAATAGCCGCATCTGTTAGCACGAATTTAAGACCTCATTTGTTGAAATTGTTTAAGAAATAAAGTCACGGCGATCCCAAAACCCAATGAAGATACCGATTTAAAAGTTGCAGTTTGCTGCATTAAATGCCCTATTGATTTGTACACAAAGTGCTGGTGAACAAGAGAACTAGCCTTGCACTTCCATTGATTAGCACGTTAAAATTAGCGTCGTGCTTTCATTGATTAGAACACAAAAGTGCAACTTTTGATTTCGTTTCTTCTTTAGATTTTAGATCACCGTTTCTTTAATTCTTATTGGTTAAAACCAATATTTCAACAAATAAGGTCTTAAATCAGAGCTAAAGAGTACTGAAATTTATTTTAAACTCCAATATTAACTTTGTTTTGAAAAATCCTGTCTCATGAATAATCCCATGTGCGGCACGGCGTTACACAAATAATTTGCTGATCATGCAGTTTTATTAATTAATTAATTAGTTAAACGTTATTATTAAAAAAACGTTTTGACCAAGTTCGTTAATAACAAGTTTATAGTGTTTTTTTCGTGTGCTGGGTTTTTGAAAGATATTCCTTTTCTTTTACTTTTTAGACAAAACGATTGAACTGACTTGGAGGAATCAGAAAGCAATTCGACGATGAACAACGCAAGAATTTTAGCCTTTCTGCTACTTTTAGTAGCTGCTACTTCTGTAATGGCCAAACCAAGCTCCAAGAATAAAGCTAAAGCTGGACCTGGACCTCGAGGTGGACCTGGATCTGCATCTGCAGCTGCTTCTTTGTCTGGATCTGGACCTGAATCTGGACCTGAATCTGGACCTGAATCTGGACCTAAAGGTGGATTTAAAGGTGTATCTGGACCAGGAACTGGATCTAAAGGAGGATCTAAAGTTGCTCCTAATGGTGGATCTAAAGGTGGATCTGGATCTGGACCTGGATCTGGAAATGGACATGGATCTAAAGGTGGATCTAAAGGTGCATCTGGACCAGGAACTGGATCTAAAGGAGGATCTAAAGTTGCTCCTAATGGTGGATCTAAGGGTGGATCTGGATCTGGACCTGGATCTGGAAATGGACATGGACCTAAAGGTGGATCTAAAGGTGTATCTGGACCAGGATCTGGACCTAAAGGTGGATCTAAAGGTGGATCTGGATCTGGATCTGGACATGGACGTGGACATAAGCATGGACATGGATCAGAACATGGACTTGGACATAAGTATGGACATGGATCGGAACATGGACTTGGACATAAGTATGGACATGGATCGGAACATGGACTTGGACATAAGTATGGACATGGGTCCGGGCATGGACATGGACATGGACCAGGATCTGGAAATGGACATGGACCTAAAGGTGGATCTGAAGGTGGATCTGGACCAGGATCTGGAAATGGACATGGACCTAAAGGTGGATCTGGACCTGGATCTGGACCTAAAGGTGGATCTAAATGTGGATCTGGTAATGGAAATGGACATGGACATATGCATGGACCTGGATGTGGACATGGACATGGATGTGGACATGGGAATGGCCAATGTCAAAATGGCTATTGTGGTTGTATATGTCCTGTTGGCTTTACTGGACGCAACTGTGAAATTGTAAGTGAAAGAATTAGTTAAATGTTTAGTGTTCAAAAACAATGATTAGAAGATAATATAATACCGATCTAAAGTGTCAAACACAAGGTTTAGCTGGATTTTAATTTGCACATATTATGCTGTCAATCGCATAAATAGTTAAGGAGCGTCTTTCAGAGTGCTAAATGATTGATATTCTAATATAGTATCAACATCTAGGTGCTTAAACTGTGTACATTAAGTATAATTTCCATTTGTATATAGACTGATGTATACATCAGATCTACTTTTAGTGCAGGTTAGTAGTATATCCGTCTCTATTAGCGTTATGAATATTCAAGAGGTAAAATGTCTCTTCCAATCAATAAATCAATATTGGAGACAAAATCGATATATCAATAATCGATCGGCACATTAGTAATCGATCGATAAATCTATAAGAACTTTATTAATGAGGATGAAATTACTGTTTAAAAATAAATATGTAGTTCATAACTAACCTTTTGACCTCTTGACCCGGAACCGAAAGTTGATACAGACAGGTATACTACTACCGTGTCTTATTTCTGTTCCCATTTCCACGAATGATGTCCTAAATCCGAGCTAAAAGACGCAGCAATTGGCTGCTAATTATGACATATATTGGTATATACAAGGGCAATAATATATAATACCTGAATTATTTTACTCTGTGACTGCCACTGTCTCATAAGCAATCAATAAAATTAAAGTACAAATCAATAAGTAAGTAAATTAAAACACATAACCCTACATGATTAAGCCGATGAAAACTTACCCGAATGGTTGATAAGACTATATAACTCACCCAAATAGAGTGTATGGAAATATTGTATGGTTAATTGATCCAAATATGATGAAAACATGGAATTAACGACAATGGCTGTTTTAATATAGGGACACCATCATTCTCGTGCTATCTACATATTCCCATTGCTTATGACCTGTTGTTTATATCCCGTTCACAGACGAGAAACAAAAACAGACCGCGTGCAACCAATCAAAGTCCCCCGCGTGTAATGTATGCTCTGAGTTCTCGCATATTCATGAGGGCCGATTGTTCGATCGTGCCGTGTCTAACAATCATGCCAGCGTTGCGTGCCTTCGCACAGTGGTGTGCGTTGCACATTGAAAGGGGGGGGGGGTCAGGTTGTTCAGTTCCCCCGAATGGAGTCTGATTTAGGTGTGTAAGGTAAAGTTTTAGCGTTTTCCACCGAATTTCCCCTAATTTCCCCCCGAATGACCAACAAAACGTGCCCCCCCCTTTGCGCACGCCACTGCCTTCGCGTATACGCGATAAGCGTTGTGTTCTTTTGCGATATCGTTAATGACCATAAAAATAAGCGGTAAATGCGTAGCAGTTTTCCTGTCGCATTTCATGGAACAATCGGCCCTCATTATCGGATGATGCGGAGACTTTGACTGGAGACTTTGACGTGGTCTATTTCTTTCTCGTCTGTGGTCCCGTTATTACCCTTATGAGCTGTCGTCCTACTGCATAATGCTTTTTAAGTTTATTATAATGTTTGTATATTGGTTAATTTCCAGTGTCAATCTCACCAGGCTGCTCCTCAGGTGGTTCCTCCTCATTAGGTGGCAGCTCCACAGCGACGACATCAGCACCAATGCCTCAGGCGAATACAGCGCCGACGCCTCAGGCATAGACAGTTTCTATACTGTGTTAAAAAGAGTTATAATTTGTTATTTATTATCATATGAAAGCACATCTTATTTAAGTATCACAGGAAAGCACATTAGTTCACTAAAGTTTATTTAGTATCAAAGGAAAGCATCAGTTCATCTCAATTTGCTACCGCATCTGAAATCACCATGGGCACAATTAAATCACCTTCTACATCATGTGAACTTGACCCTGGGAGCCTAGGCCTTCTAACAGCCTTGATATTCCCACAATTCTTTCTCGTTTTGATTATCTTTGATACGAAGAATTATGTTTGCTATTGAATACCTGTGGAATAATACAATATTAGCTTAATAATCTATTCTTCACACAAGCAGTCAATAGGTTTCCGGCATTTCCATCGCAGCCGAACTGATGCTTTCAATAATTCCATCTTTGTCGTTTTCCCTAGGTTATGATCCAACTTACCAAATGATGTCTCCAGTAAATGATGTCTCCAGTAAAATTGTCTTTAGTTTGTTTTCATTTTCGCGTAAATTGCGTAGTTGTATGTACTATTATCCGTAATATGTAGTTTGTGGGGTCTTTTAATCGTTTTTTTTTTTTTAATAAAATATTTTTCTTTTTCGTCAACGGGGTTATCGGAGACCCACTTTAAAGTTATTTAGTTCGCTATTAGGGAATCTGCCAGGGACCCGTTGACTGCATATATTGGTAAATATATGTTTTTCCTCTCTGTGTTTGTATGTTTGCCTGCCTGGATTATCAATAAATCAAATCAAATTAATCAACAATTTACAATCACTCATAAAACAAGACATTGAATTGCACCATGTATTACACAAATAGTCATTTAGTCGCTTTACTATGGTTGTTCCTCAAATAGCCTTAAGACTGCGCATGCCAAACCTTTGCTGAAAAACCCAGGCTTGATAAAGAAATTCCTAAAAGACTATAGACATATAGCAAATACTATGTTTCTCAGGACCATTGAACATGTTATATCGTCAAGAATCTCTGATCACATGCATGCACATAATTTATCAGATATTTGCCAGCCTGCTTACAAAATTAATCATGAGGTGTTGAAATTTGCTTTTATTAAAGTATAATAATATTTTATTTTGTATGGAAGCGTTGCAGCACTGATTTTATTCCATCTTAGTGCTGCTTTGACACTGTGGACTATAATATTTTTCAGTCATTGACCTCTATTAAAAGGATGTAAAATGTGACCTTTGACCGTTTAGCTCATACCTTAAGAACATTATGTCGCAGACAGTTCAAACTATGTTTTTAATTCTTAAGATGAAAAGAGCTTGGATAAATATGTTATCCTTGTGTTACCGTCTAAATCCAAAATAGCCCCCACCCCAACACCAAAGACAATATTTGTCAAGTAAGCACCAATAATATCTGAAATTCTAATTTAATTTTGCACTAATACATTGTTGAAAAGTGAATGATAAGACATTAAATTTTTTCATTGGTGGAGGTGAATTATAAATAAAATACTGGAATAACTTACGAATTTTGCGAATTTTCATCCAATCTCATTGGACTTCATCTGGCAACTGCAAAGATACTCCGGTATTGATCGTATCTTTGCAGTTGCCAGATGAAGTCCAATGAGATTGGATGAAAATTCGCAAAATTCGTAAGTTATTCCAGTATTTTATTTATAATTCACCTCTGTTTCTACGACTGGATGAATCATAATATACATCAAGATTTTTTCATTGGTATTTTGTGAAATAAAAAAAAAATGGCAGTATTGACAACGTTTAATAACATTTGAATACATACAGCTTATTTCTAAATAGAGGTATTACACTTTCATGTAAAAGGACCTATTTTGTTTTTAATAAACTGCTTAACGACTACCATGATATTTTAAATTCAACAAACAAGGTATCAGATTGCTCGTCTTTGCACATAGATTACAAATATGGTTAAATATTTCCAACATTTGCATTCAGTTTTGAGTTATAAGCTTTTGTTTCAATCCGAGGGCAAGAAGACAGTAAGTCCAAAAATAATAAATCGATCAATATCGATCAATATTACATATATTTACTTGGTTGATATACAAAATGATTCTTCTTGCCTATACCTTAGAAGTATCTTTTTTGGTTTCCAAATTATCTTATTTTAAAAAGTTTAAGGATCATATCTCAAAATGCCAAATATGGACTTACGGTCTTCTTGCACTCAGGTCTTATTATTAATATTGACCGATTTGATCATAACATCTTGCGTGGACGTAAGGCGTGTTAATACACCTATATTTTAATAATGTATGACTGCTATCCTCGGTATGTTCCTACCTTACCGTGCCGAATTCGACAGTCGCAATTCCGCGATAAGAACTAAAGTACCTACCGTCGTTGGGCAGGAAACCAAACTGTACTTGTGGCCCATGAACATGTTTAAAACAAAATTGCCAAGATGCTACATAGTTTTAAAACATGTCCTGGGGCCACCGACGAATAGGAGACTTTTTTCTGTCAAACGACGGGACGTACTTTTTTATATATGATTTTGTTTTCAACAAATTACAAAAATATGATGCGTTTTAGGGTGTTGGATCGCTATCACTGTTTATCTCATTGAATAACGTATGACATTTTATTTGCATGGTCTTTAGTGGTATTGTGAAAGCTAAACTTGTATTTACTTTATTAGTATTTGAAATTGCAATTAAAAGTCCAACGTCTCTGGAGCAAATGATGTCGTGAAGCGTGTTTATTTTAATTACCAACTAATCGAGGGCTTAGAACCAGAAGTAGCTATGTCCACAATTACATGTTACTCATTTCGGCAACAAATGGACGGTTAATTCTGCCCTTTATAATATAATGTAAGTGACTTTGGGGTATATACATGGTCACTGTTTAAGTGACCATGCATATACCCCAAAGTCACTATACCCCACCCGGGTGCAAATATTGACATATATCTGTTAATCACACACAGGGTGTAACAATAAAATTTGTACAATTTTGAAAAGAGAATAACACAAGTATGTCGCTTATTTTTTGGTTTGATATTTATATATCTATCAAGATAATTTTTTAGCCACCAGATAAACTTTTATCGATGGTATACAAGTGAAGATATGGCCAATTATGTAACCTATTCTTAAAGTTGAACTTTGGCCACTTTTGTCTAAGTGTTATAAAAGTGACTGAATAGAGTTGAACCATGACCAGTTGGACGGTGCTCTTAGGTAGTTTTAAACAAAGGGGTATAAATGATCACATAATCCTTGAGTTTTTGAAACTAAGCACTGAAATAACAACCTCATGTTAGTTTCCCCACATCAAATTGGTGTATTTTAAAAGGCTTAGGAATATAGTACTGAAATATTTGTATATAAACATATATATGCAAAATGTCCTGCTCGCAATACTCGCTCTATTCCATGTTATCATGCATATATTTCGACATTTGGCCATTTTAGGTTTTGCAGAAACATCTTTAAAATGGGTTGAAAATAACAACAGATAATGCTTAAAAAATCGGACATCTGGGAGGGTGTGGCAAGGATATCTTGGCAGACCGAGAGGGAGGCCGGCAACATTATTACAGATTGCAGATTGAACAGCCTAACTTAATCATGCTCTCTGGAGCATATGTAGTTGTTATTGTACAGGGTGAGTCAAAAAAAGTGCAATAGAGAAAAGAATCCATTTTTATTTAAGAACCAATTTGAACCTTATAGGTTTTAAAACATTTTATAAATGATATATCCATTAGTAACCTTATGTGAAAAAACCAAGGAATTAGCATTTTCCGTTTTCTTTTTATGACACATTTTATAGCGATACCCAATTTTAATGTTTGTTCAAGAAACATCTAAAACTTGAAAGACAGCCCACTCTTTGTAGGTAGATTTGGAACAACTGCTATTTTCTTAACCTCATTGGCATTGAAATGAAACGGAGCACCCAAATTGTTATTGTCCTTGGTCTTGTTGAAGGAAAAGAAACATTATTTGTTGTTATTTTTATTTTACCTTTACTTTAAAGATGTTTATTCTCTATCAAAAACATACACATTTGCAGGCGGATTTTTCAAATGTCGAAATAAAATGCGCACAAATTGACGTGGAGTGAATTATAAAATATCCAGTAAGTTGGACATACTGGGATTAAAAAACTGGAGTTGGGAGTCGAGTGAGGTATGGAGGACTTAAGGTAATGTTAAAAAGTTTGTTTGAACAGAAAAAAGATATTAAAATAACGCAAAAATCAACCTTATTTAAGTTAAAATCAGTTTCTGAGCTGGTGCCTTTATCGTGCATTGTGTGCTCTCATTCAAAATACATGGTACCTCTTGGACAAAATGGAATTGGGTATCGTAGCAAAAGGACTCATAAAAATTAAACGGTAGATGTGATTGACTTCAGTTTTTCACAACAGGTGGCTATTGAGTGTGGCATTTATAGAAACTTTCAATAATTGGAAAGTTCAAAGTAGTTATTACATAAATATCGATTCTTTGCACTATTGCACTATTTGCACTAAGACAACCAAACTGTCACTGTGCACTCTGCAATATTGTGATGGATGGGACACCATATTAAATGTTGCGGATATATTTGTTGCAGGGCAATTTTTCACGCGTGTAATTTGGAAAAGATCATTTCAAGATGTGTGAAATTACAAATTGTTCAAATCACCTTAAGGGGGTACTACTATTTTTGCATTTTTCTCAAAAATTATAGCACATTGGTGACAAGTAAGATATGTATATTATAGGGACAAGGACTGCAACTACTGTACTGTACTGTTCAGCAACTCAAAGCAATTAGTTATTGATTTATTGATCAAATATTGGTTTTCCCTCATTTTTGACTGTAATTCCACAACTGTTGTCTGTGCTGAAATAAAATTTCCAGTACAGTAGTTGTAGTCCTTGCCCCTATAATATACATATCTTACTTGTCCCCAATGCGCTATAATTTTTGAGAAAATTGCAAAAATAGGCACAAAATTGGGCAGGGGTGTAGTACCCCCTTAACGGGTAAAAGGTCGACAAAATAGTTGAAAATATTGATCGATTCCATGTGTGCATTAACGCATTTTATTTATTACGCGAGGAATCGTGTGCTATACATGTGCATATATTAATATTAATTGTGAGAATAAAAACTGTCTTTTTACGCTAATGCAGTATTTTCCTGAGAGCGAATTTCAGTGACGTCATAGGCCACGCCTCCTTTTTAGGTGCAAACAATTCAAATTACTCCTATCAAGTTGTAATGTATATCAAATTCTTCCTCAGGATAAATAAGAATAAAAAAGTGATTTATCAGATGTGTCTAAAATGCTTTAGTTGTACGATATGACCCCAAACAGGTCAAATGTCAACAAACGCTTCTACCGGTATCAAATTCTCAACATGCTCCAATTTTAATGAACATGTTATCAAATTGTATATAATGACACATGATTGATAATTATATAGTTTACAAGACATACAATGCTTAGTTTCAGCAGGCTTTGAGGTCAAAGGTCAAGCACTATACAATTTACATTAGTATTATTGCTATATTTGATACGCTACCCAACTGGTCTCTGTGACTACAGCAAACTATACTATGTTAATTCCCGTGTCAGGACACACAATTTGAGACCATTTTCGGAGCATATTGAAAATTTGACCCATGTCGAAAAGTTTATTGACCTTTGACCTGTTTGGGCTCATATCGTACAACCAAAGCATCTTAGGCACAACTGATGATTGACCTCTTTGTTCCTTATGACCAGAGGAAGAATTGAGCTACATTACAACTTGATTGGACCATTTTGATTGTTTTACCCATAACAAAACCGGGGCGTGGCCTATAACTTCATTATCATGGTCAAATTTTCGGGCACCCTTTTGAGATTTCTTTTCAGCCCCTAAGGAAAGCCCACACCAAGTTTGATGCTTGTATTCATAAGTGCACTGTCAATACAGTTATTAACCCCCCCTTAACTGTATGTTCACTCTTTTATTAAGTAGTAATTGTGGCCATTACTGCTGTTCCATAAACACATGAAGCAGGTGAATCTTGACCTAATAATTTTTTTCTTGTGGTGAATCTTGAACTAATATTTTTGGACAGAAGGTGAATCTTTGCCTAAACATAAATTTTGAAGGGTGAATCAAGGTGAACGGCTGCATTATAATTAAAGACAGAGATAAAAAGATTTTATCGCGTCTGACGTCATCTGTCAATCAAATTCAACCACGGTTTGTTTACAAGTGTCGTGATGATGACTTGCTGAACGCGGCCTGCCGCGGCGGCGGTATAACCGGGCGCCTTATTGTTAATTTTGCAGCTTCAAACATGCAAACCATCTCAAAAGTTAGGTCTTTATAGTCGGAAACTTTCTTTTGCGAAGGCACCATGTCAACAATGCCTAAAAAAGCTGCTTTTTGCCTTGTAAAAGTACGTAATGTTTCGCCATTTGCTGCCATTCCTTTTCTCCGATCAGCACCAGATAGATCGGTCTTCCTTTTAGGCGCTATTAACCTGTGTAAACCAATCAAGGATCGTAATTGACAGTGACATCAGACGCGATACATGCTTTTTATCGCTGTTTTAATTATAATAACATGTTTTAAATTCGCTTATACACACATTTATTTTCTTTGTAACCGTGAACATTGTTTGTCAAGAAGCCCCTCATCTTTGTGAGAAATCCGGTTGTTTTAAGATTAATTCTTTTTTTTTCTTAGTCTCCTTCAGATTCTGAATGAAATCAGCTACAGAGTATAACATTGGATTTATGGAGGCATTTATAGGCAGTATAAAAACCACCGTCCATGTGTACAATATCAACGGGATTTGAACCCCTGAAAGAGAGATGATTGACGTTACGATAATGGGCATCCAACTCATTAAGTTTGTACCAACTATTATACACATACGCAGTGCCATTTTCATGTTTTGTTCAATGCTTTGGGAGCTAGCGGCCTTTCCTGAACTCCAAGCAGCAACAAAAATTGCAATATACGCTACAATTATCATTATACAGGCGATACAATTTATGACTATAAAAAGACTTATACCGAAGTACCACGACGGTTCTGACTTCGAAAATACTTCCATTTCAAATATAAGCATAGCTTCTTGTTTTAATGAAATGCTTTCTATTTCTTCACTAATTTTTGAAGGGCGCATTATTAATGGTAACCCAATACAAACATCGGTAAGGCCATAAAACTTACTGTCTGACTTGCCAGCTAGCAGTGATGAAACTAAAGCTAATGTAATGGTGACTACCCAAATGCAAATGATCAGAAAAACACACTTTTTTGACTTCAAATGATTAATACTGAACGGGTAAACACACCTATGATAGCGATCAAATGTTATAGCAGTGAGCAGAAGCAAAGATGTTTCACATGATATCACAGCTAAGAAATTTGCAAATCTGCACAATGAACTTAATCGCCATTTATCTGAATAAAGAAAAAACGTGTTTCCCTGGGATGTATCTATTCCAGCTAGCACAAGCATGTACACGCCCATCATAAAGTCCGATATGGCTAAATTGAAGATCAAAATATTTGAAATGGTTTTCGTTTCATTGTTCTGCTTCCTTTGAATTCGCCGCCAACACACGGCGACATTTACTACAATAGTTGATATTCCAAATAGCCAAAGAAACAGCCGTAGAGTAATGTTTTTCATCAAGCGTCCGCACATGAACAGCACTGGTTGTACTTCCGTGGAGACACACTTATCGATGGTCTTGTGGCAACATAATCTATGGTCGTCGACGTATCTGAAAAATACCAAAAACAATATATAATCAAATGGTCTAAGAGAATCAAATAATTTAAAGCGGACAAATAACCCCCACCCTCCAAAAAACCACAACATATTACAAAGATCGGATTTGGATAAAAATATGAATAATGTATTAGGTAAACAATACTTATTAAAGGTGTAACATTTTTTAAAAAGTTAAATCGAAACTCTGGAAATAATTTAGCAAATTACATGCGACAGTTGCGTCCAGCACATCCGGTCTTCATCAGACATCTGGTTGGTCACGTGACAAACGACGGGAAATGTTTCCAAAGTTTGTCTCAGGCGTGTGGCACTTGAAATCGGAGACCTCATTTCTGTCTGTAGCTAGTTGCTCCAAATGAATCTCTCCCAAATGGCTTCACTACAGACCTTCACTACAGACTGTAGTACAGTCAAAATGGCTTTCCTATTGAATGCAGTGAGTCCCAAATGGGCAAGGTTAAACCAATAACGTCGACCAAGCTCACGTAATGCCCAGAGTACTGCAGTTTTTAATCACTTTTTAATGTTTTTAACAATTTCTTTAAGCCTGCGGAGGTTGTGATCTTCGACAAATAAGAAATGTGGTCCGAGCGGAGTGTTAGGGAAGCCATTTAGGAGTGAGTGGAACAGGCAGCAAACAAAAAAATGTGCCACACGCCTGGGCCAAGCTTTGCAAAATTTCCCCGCCTTTTTTCACGTGACAAATCAGATGTAACTGTCACGTGTAAATTGCAAATGTATTTGAAGAAATTCTTTCCAAAAGGCGCTCAAACCATTCACATTTTTCTGGTATAATTATTTTAACATTTTTCAGTTTAATTGACATTTGTTGATTGGAATGTATATGTTTGTAGCCCTGGTTTTTATTCTATTTTCAATATTATTCTGTCGCCTAAAAATCCTCCAATGCAAATTGGATTTAGCTCGTTTTGAACAAAAATTATAACTTTCTTTTATATTTATTATTTTCGTCTTCGCAATTCGGAGGTTAAAGAGACTTGTAATT